>NC_134496.1:7700690-7813190 GCF_040206685.1 Ascaphus truei | reverse complement strand
CTTCATTCAGTCTCCCCGGCAGCATTCACACACACACATAGAAAATACTTACCGGCCGCCGCATTCTCCTCACCGCCGCTGCCCCGCAATACCGGGACCAGGGACAAAAACCGGGACATAACCGGGACGGAGCTAAAATCGGGACAGGGCAGAAAAAAACAGGACTGTCCCGGCAAAACCGGGACGAATGGTCACCCTACTTACAGACTATTCACTTGAGTGGACCATAAAGTGTCTTATAGAGGGAACTCTAAGGTGTCTTAAGATGCATTAAGATATATTATGTATGTAAATATTTATTTATATAGCGCTTTATAAGAGAGGCAATACAGTACAGAGAATTATAGTACAATAAGTGCAACAAACAAAATCAGACAATAGGAAAGGAAATCCCTGGCCTGCAGAGCTTACAGTCTTAATGCTAGATCCATGGAACTCTGTTGTGTTTACGCTAATAACGGGATATTCCTGAAATTGGTACCTGACCCTGTGTGGAAGGCAGAGACACAGGGGCAGTGCCTGCCAATATCATAAAGAGCAGTGCACTTCCTATTTAGTAGAAGTGTGTATCAGAATTAAGAGTTCAGTCCAGAGTTAGAGTCTGCTGAGTCTGTCACCTGGCTGGCCCAGGGTGACAGAGAGAGCCTATATCAATTGGCCGTTGGAGAAGGGGAGCCATCAGCCTCTGAGTAGAGCTGATGCAACCTTAGTTAGGGAGGTGGACCAATTCCTCTCACCCTGTTTAGGGGGCGAGGGAAGAGCTAACCCCACCCTGGGTGCCCTTGACCTGGGGTGGTGGCAGGGACACAGAGACCATCCTGAGGGAGAGCAGTCCTGTGTGGAGGAAGACACCCTGTACCTGATTGACGGTCTTGTTGCTGCTATTCTGCTGCTGTGAATAAAGAGCTGCGGCTGCTTTTAAAGATATACAGTGTGAGACTGGAATCTCTCATCCCCGAGGGGGGGGGGACTCTCTGGAAGGATTCCACCCGTATTCCTGGGGCTCAGAGATGGAGGCGCTGCACCATTACATACATAGTTACATAGTTACATAGTAGATGAGGTTGAAAAAAGACGTACGTCCATCAAGTTCAACCTATGCTAAATTCAGACAACAGATACTTTATTCTATATCTATACTTACTTATTGATCCAGAGGAAGGCAAACAAAAAACCCCATTAAGGGGAAAAATTAATTCCTTCCTGACTCCAAGAATTGGCAATCGGATTAATCCCTGGATCAACATCCTTCCCATATATACTTATTTGGTATATCCCTGTATACCTTTCCCATCTAAAAAGATGTCCAACCTTTTTTTGAACAAATCTATTGTATCTGCCATCACAGTCTCCATGGGTAATGAATTCCACACTGTAACTGCCCTTACTGTAAAGAACCCTTTCCTTTGTTGCTGGTGAAATTTCCTTTCCTCCAACCTTAAGGGATGGCCCCGAGTCCTATGTACTGCCCGTGGGATGAATAGTTCTTTTGAAAGCTCCTTGTATTCTCCCTGAATATATTTGTATATAGTTATCATATCCCCTCTTAGATGCCTCTTTTCTAATGTAAATAAATCTAATTTAGCTAGCCTCTCCTCATAAGTTAGAATGTCCATCCCCTTTATTAATTTGGTGGCTCTTCTCTGCACTCTCTCTAGTTCCATAATGTCTTTTCTTAGGATTGGTGCCCAAAATTGTACTCCATATTCAAGGTGTGGTCTTACTAATCAAAGAAAGAAAAAGGTAGCGCTAATCTAAGATGGTGGAACCCGCAGCCTGTGATATAACTCTGACCCCCTGGGTCAGATGGGATAATGGAAACAAATGTTATATCTATGGCGCTGGGTACATAACACAAAAAAAAAAGAGATGTAAATGTCATACAACCAGTGTGGTGATGATCTCCTCTGGTGCTCTTCCAATGAATGCAGCAGTTCATGCAAAAAAGATGCACGTAAGGACCCACTGCCGGTTGCTCTGATGTGTTGGGGCACTGATCCCCCAACACATCAGAGCAACCGGCAGTGGGTCCTTACGTGCATCCTGAGGAAATCTTGGCGGCATTCAAAACACCCACCAGCCGGTACACGTGGGGAGCGGAGGTTCGTGACGTCACAGACGGCAAGGGATCCTCCCTGAGCTCCAGCCAGATGCCAGCACACGCGGTGTGGTTCACATGAGAGGGGATACTCTCAGATTTATCCACTGATTGTGATCAGTGTATGTCTGGTAAGCGGGCATTTCATCTGAGGCTGCTGTGCAGACGTGACCTTCATTTTTAATGCTGTTTTATTAAATGTGACATTTCTCATCTGTCTTGTGTCTCAGCACATGTTTGTTTTTTAATGCTGTAGTCTGTCTAGTATGTAGTGTTAGTGATTGTATTACGCTATGTTTGTCTTTATCTTTTTTGCATGAACTGCTGCATTCATTGGAAGAGCACCAGAGGAGATCATCACCACACTGGTTGTATGACATTTACATCTCTTTTTTTTTTGTGTTATGTACCCAGCGCCATAGATATAACATTTGTTTCCGTGGTCTTACTAATGCTTTGTAAAGGGGCATAATTATGTCTACTTCCCTTCCATCCATTGCCCGTTTGATGCAAGATAAGATCTTGTTTGCCTTTGCAGCTACTGCATGACATTGGGCACTATTGCTAAGCCTGCTGTCTACAAGCACTCCTAAATCCTTCTCCATCAAGGATTCCCCCAATATATCTCCATTTAATTTGTAAGTCGCCTTTTTATTCTTGCATCCCAAATGCATAACCTTACATTTATCTGTATTAAACCTCATTTGCCATTTACCTGCCCACGTTTCCAGTCTCTCCAAGTCCTTCTGAAGAGAAATGTCATCCTGCTCTGATGAGACGGAGGCATTCACCCCAGAAACCTGATCCTGTCATCCCCCATACCATCGCGGGAGACTCAGGCCCCCCTGTTGCCAGCAGGTATGCACCACACTCCGACACGTAGCCAGACCCTAGTACAGAGGAGGGGGGCCCGATCTGCGATTGGCCCAGGGAAGGGGGGCTACATTGGGAATCGATGTTATTTTTCTTCATATTAATGGGTATCCTCAAAGCTAATGATATGCCAAAATGACGTCCATTAGCAAAACTACAATTGTTTCTTCACTTTTTCTGCTTGATGAATAGGGTGACCAGATTTCGAAAATGAAAAACCGGGACACCTTAAAAAATTATTTATTAAACAAATTACATCACGTGACACCCCCCGTTGCCATGACAACAAGACACTCTGATGCCCCTGCAGTGTTAGTGTGTATAGAGGTGGGGGCTTTGCTTGGGCCCTTCAACTCTTACAGCCAGGGCATTATTGGCCAGGAATGCCCAGTTCGGAGGGGATTACTACTTTAAAATGTATTTGATTCGTAACAACATCAAAAAACTCTAATACCATTAACTAACAACCACAGACAATGATAATCTAAACCATCAAATAAAATGTCTACGGCCCTTGTTCAAGCATGTTTGCGGTACTTACCAGATAAATCAGTGCCTGCAATCCACGACTGTATCCGCCTCTCCGAGCGTCTGAAAGCAATCCAGCGTTCCTGGTGTGTGGCTGAAGAGGTGAGGGACTCCCTCCTCTCAAACGGAAAAGAAGCGCAAAAAATAGAGTTGGAACATACCTATCATACAGGGATGAGAGAGAGAGACAGAGAATGAGAGAGAGACAGAGAATGAGAGAGAGACAGAGAATGAGAGAGAGACAGAGAATGAGAGAGAGACAGAGAATGAGAGAGAGACACAGAGAGAGAGAGACAGAGAATGAGAGAGAGACAGAGAGAGGGACATAGGGAGAGAGAGACACAGAGAGAGAGAGACAGACACAGAGAGAGAGAGAGAGAGAGAGAGAGAGAGACAAAAGTAATGTACTGTATAACCATTATACCGTACCCCCTAGTATTCGTGTAATCATTGTCCCACACCCCCTATTACTCACGCTTTGGCAATACTGAAATGTTCTTTTGACATGCCAATCAAGCTGATTTGATTTGAGAGACACAGAGACACACACAGAGACACAGAGAGAGACAGAGATACAGAGACACACACAGAGACACACAGAGAGAAACAGAGACACACAGAGAGAGACAGAGACACAGAGAGAGAGACAGAGAGAGAGAGACAGAGACACAGAGAGACACACAGAGAGAGACAGAGACACACAGAGAGAGACAGAGACACACAGAGAGAGACAGAGACACAGAGAGAGAGAGAGACACGGGCCTATTTAGTAAGCGTCGATAAGGCTGCGTCTATAGTATTTCAGACGGAGGGAAGGCACACACGCTGCAATACACTTGCTGAAGCCTGAGCTTTTTTATGGCTTTGCAGGGTATGCAGCGTGTGCGATTGGGGGCGTGGCAATAAAGATTTGGAGGCGTGGCAATAACGTTCCGGCACGGACGTCACTTCCCTACCTCACATCCCGATCCACCGGCATTTTTTCAGATGCAGCATCTGAAGCACTGTGCAGACAAGAAGAAAAATGCACACAATGCGCACCAGAGATTAAAATATAGTAAATTATTTATTAATAAAACAAGAAATAACCGAGGGGGATCCAACCCCACCTCAGTACTTTCTTCTCGTTGCTATTGCCACACTATACGTCCTGACGCCGGAAGGGAAGTTGGTACGCGACCAAGACGAGACACCGGATTTACAGTGGAACCACAACATACTACAGATTGCTGGAGGACCACACTGCGAGGGGCGCAGCCTATCGAGTTTCCCGGTCATCGTCCAAAGTCTGGAGCTGCGGATTGACCACCGGATTACCAGGGAGCCCGAGCCTGTCTCACACAATGCTTTTACCAAACGGATGTTTGTGAGTTTGCTATTTTTATCTTGTCCAGGAAATGAAATTGTTAAATCGAATTTACACATGGAGCGGGCGCTTTCTCTTCTTTTTTTTGTTTAGATATCTATCGAGGAGGTGGTTGTTTCCCTGAAGAGAGCTGCCAGGGCTCCAGAGGACGCCCGAATTGGATCCTTTTATGATTGAGTTATAACATAGCTATTAGAGCTAGGTTTCTGGACTTTTATTGTGTTTAGGCATAGTGTTTATTATTATTTTATTACAGCTACTTTTTAGTAATTGCACTGTTATTAATTCTGACCACTAATTCTCACTGCCATTATAATCTCTCTCTAGCCACAACCAAATTGCTATATCAGCTATATTATTTATTGGTTATACCAGGGGAGCACAAACTTTTGCAGCTCGGCCCCCTGCCTTCCCTCTGCTGGTGCTCGCGCCCCCCCCCCCCCCTTACCTTGATGCGGCGTCACGTGACCTGCAGCGGCATTTGACGAGGGTGACGTCACATGACCCCGCGGCGTAATTTAACATACTGTGCTATATGTATGCACACACAGCTGTCTCTTACACATACAAATACTGTTTTTCCATCCCTATACACCAATAGGGACCACAAAGTATCCACACACACTTTTAGTTGTGCTACAAACTCTCACATTTCCACACCCACCCACACCATTTATATCCACTCCCACTCCACACACACCTTTTGTAAAGCACTGTATATACTGTGGGCTCTCCATTAATTTTCATTCACACTGATACACATACACACTCTTTCATCACTTGCTTTCAGGAACCTTTTGACACCTCTAGGCATAAAACACATCCACACAGGGGGAAGGACCAGCACAGATAACATTCCAAGAGACACTGTTTTTAAGTATACCTTTTGTTTGCTTCATTCATTGTAACATCGCCGGAAGAAGAGATCAGTGTATCTCGAAAGCTCGCACAAATAAAAGCATTTCGTTAGCCACAGAACGGTATCATCTATTTATTTTTTGATTATTGAAGCTCGGCTAACACGGTACTGATACCTCTATATATATATAGCGCGCTCACACACACATATAACGTTTTATCCAACTTTTTCATTTATCATTTGTAGAGAAAATGAACAATGTCGCCAGAAGTGCTATTTTTCAAAATGTAACATCTCTACTAATTAGTGTAAAATGATACTTCATATAAAGCAGGTTATGGGACCCAGTATAAAATGACCTTCATGTTTCTTATCACATCCCAGTATATGGATCCTTTCTATTATCACAAGCTGCTAACATGTGACAGGGCTCAGAGTCTGAGCCCAGAATGTGACATACTGAACATTCTCATTCTAAATTTCAAAAAATATTGTGTTGATTTCTGACCTGACTGCCGTGGTTACAGCTCAACCACTCTGTTCTACTGTATGTCACCACTTTCTGCCACAACCAGCTGACGGTGGATCTGCAAGGAGTTCAACGCTCATTGGCATCACATCTGTGGCTTGGTTGACGTATCATTTCTCCAGCTTTTTATTGTATTGTTTTTAAATAGATTATATTTATTTAGTTGAATAGATATTTATTTAGTTTAATAGATATTTATTTAGTTTAATAGATTATATTTCTAAGTTTAATAAGTTATATTTCTTAGTTTAATAAGTTATATTTCTTAGTTTAATAAATTATATTTCTTAGTTTAATAAGTTATATTTCTTAGTTTAATAAATTATATTTCTTAGTTTAATAAGTTATATTTCTTAGTTTGATAAGTTATATTTCTTAGTTTAATAAATTATATTTCTTAGTTTAATAAATTATATTTCTTAGTTAATAGATTATATTTGTTAGCACAGTAGATTATATTTACTAGTATTTAAGTCTCCCCCTCAGTGCCCCATTAGGACCCGTGCGCATATTTCACATCTTTTCGGAGTCGCTTATTTTTTAGACCCTCGGAGCCGAAACCTAAAGGGGTCAGCTAAGAAAGTTCGGATCAAGAGGAGCCGCACAGCTTAAAGACAGAACATTTCCAAGGGAGATGGAGACAATTTGGGTAAGATCTGATTAAAGGACAACCTTTGAGGAAGGAAAGGGTGACGGGGGAGTCTAAGAGGGGGGTGAGAGAGCAAGGTGGTGTGTCAGATTGGGGCAGAGCAAGAGAACGCAAAAATGATGGGGATTTGCTGCACACCAAAAAAAAACAATAAGTAGTGATACTTTTACCGGTCAGGGAAGACCGGCATTTCGTCCAATGGATACAATATGATTGATGGGAAAGGGCACACGGATTTGAATAAAAAAAGATAATTTATTGTGCCACAGACTACAATGTTTCGGCTGCTGGCCTTTCTTTGCTGGATTTAGTGGGTTTAGCCACTTTACCTGAGAAAGACCAGCAGGCCGAAATGTTGTTGTCTATGGCAGTGCAAGAGAAAACAGGTTGGGGGGGGTGGGTTCTCGCAAAGTCGCCGACCCATGGGTGAGTGTCTCCGGTGGAAACTAGTCCTGGACCCCGGGAAAGCTGTCTGTGGCCCATACAAGCTGAGTAACATGTAGAAAGGACACATGTATGTTCAGAATGAGTTAGCATGGTATTTTGAGAGGCACCATAGCATTTCAGTGCAAGTCAGTGCAGAGCACTGCAAGGTCAGTCAATATGAGGAAGGGTCCGTTGGAGGGTCCCAGAATATCTCTTAAAGCAGGGGTGCGCAAATCGAGGGGCACGACATTTTCTTGGGAGGAGGGGCTCGGCGCTTACAGTGGCCCCTCGCTCTTCCCCACAGCATTTAAATTAAATGCCGGAGATCGCGCGCAAGGCCTCTGTAAGTTCCCTTTCCTTGTCTCCGGCGGCTTCTGGCGACAGCAACGTGGCGTCACATGATGTGGCATTGCCATAGCAACGTGATATCACATGACGTCGTTACATCAGAACGTCGGAGACAAGGTGGGGAAGGTGGAGGGGGGAGCAGGGGGAAAAGGTTGTGCAACCCTGTCTTAAAGCATTGTATTGCATACAGATCAGAGGCCAAGAATGGATATGGATATCCGATGTGAAGCCGGAAATAAGACAGAAAAGACCGTTTCGGGGGAAGAAGGTGAGTGATGAAATAGCCGTCACTGTGTAACTCTTCCAATTACCTGCAACTTCATGCAGAGAAATAGCAACGCTTGTTTTTAACGTGCTAAGCGCCTAATGGGGAATTCAACTGCTGAGAGGTTAAGGGAGTTACTCACCAAACTCAGCGACGTTTCTGTGTCTCTGTGATAACTCCCCCAGGACATGCCTGAAAACCAGAGGTAACTCAATGTATTTTTGATAAATAGAAACATGACCTTCTGGGGAGGGGTATATAATGGGTACTGGGCCTGGTGAGGTGGGTATAACGGGTACTGGGCCTGGTGAGGTGGGTATAACGAGTACTGGGCCTGGGGAGGGGCGTATAACAGGGTACTGGGCCTTGGGAGGGTTGTATAACTGGGTACTGGGCCTGGGGAGGTGGGTATAACGGGTATTTGCCCTGTGGAGGGCGGTATAACGTGGTATTGGGGATGGGGTATAAGTGGCACAGGAGCTCTTGCGATACAGAGTATCACTGTCCCTGGTTATAAACACTTCATGTCTCCTGCAGATCAGGACACGCACGAAGGTGGTGCCCTTTGTGCTACCAGACGACGAGGCGGGCTACGAGGCGGACGACGAGGCATACGACAAAGCGGGCGTCAAGTGGAACAATGAGGTGGGCTACAAGGCGGCCGATGACGCAGACGTGGTGTACGATGACCAAGGAGCATACGACAGGTGTGGCCGGATCTGCTGTTTCATCTTTTTTAGGCGGAGAAGACCCCGGGAGCAGGTAGGAGAATACGAGAGGTGCGGACAGATCTGCTGCTTCACCTTTTTTAGGCGGAGAAGAAGCCAGGAGCAGGTAGCAGAGGAGCCAGGGCATAGATACAGGGGTATTCTAGGGGCCCTGAGAAGTTGGTTTGACCGCAGGAGAGGCAGATAAGATCAGGAAGGCTGCGGGAGGGGCAGGTACTAGAGGGAGATAGGGATATTGGGCGTGAGAGGGTGAGAGAGAACAAGGAGCAGGGCCGGAGCACGGGTTTCATGCGCCCGAGGCGAAACTTAAAATTTGTGCCCCAGTTGTATAAAAAATAATAAGATAAATAAAATAATAAAATAAACAGTGGCGTAGCTATCGGGGCTGCAGAGGGTGCGACCGCACCCCAGCGCGACGCAAAATAAAAATAAAAGGGCGCCAAAATACTGGATAAAAAAAAGAATAATAATTTAAAAAAAAAGATAAATAAATAAAATAATAAGAGGAAAAAATAATAATGATTTTTAATGCGCCCCTAGGAGCTCTGCGCGCTAGGCGACCGCCTAATGGCCGGCGAGGAAAAGGGGTGAATGGGATAGATATGCAGAGGGATGGGGGAGCAGGTGAGTTATACACAGGGGCACAAGGGCCCCATCACCCGCATCTCTATATACTGAGTGTGCCCCTGTGTATAACAATGCTGATCTGTGCTGCTCCATCTGATCTCACTGCGCAGTGATCCAGGGACCATCCGATCGCCATTTAATGGGGTCAGGAAGGAATTTTTTTCCCCCATTGCACAGCAGGGGTTATGTTTCGCCTTCCTCTGGATCACAGCAAAAAACTGCCCTTTGTGCATGAATTATCAGTGAGATCTTTATACACCCTGCATTGGTCTTCACCCCTTTGCTGCCGGAGGGGCGTGCAGTGCATTGCTCTGCGTGTTACTATATCGCTCTGCAATGTGCTGCAGGCCTCTCCCAGCAAAGAGATTAATTATTTCAATAAAATACTCTCTTTAATCAAACCTATGTGTAGTGTCTTTTCTATCCGTTGTATCTATTGCTAACAGCTCAGTGATTCTTACCCAGGACGCTGCACTAGTGTCACGCTGCCAAGCCGGGTGTGAAGAAGGTTTATAGGGTCACATATACACTTCTGCCAAAACACGAGTGCAAACAGGAAGACCCTCTGATCTGTCATATCTTTTATTACACAAAACGGTATCTAAAAAGGTAAAAAGAACATACATGGGATTCTGTTACAAATATCTCTCTAATTACAAACCAATTAGCAAATCATTCAGATTAGAGTCGAGCGAAAGAAAGGGTTAAGTATCTCATGTACAGTATATGCAGTGTAGGCTGTTCTGCAGCATTACATGCAGGGGGCAACGTTTAGGAGATATAAGTAATGCTGATCTCAGAGCTGACCGGCTGACCTGCTCTACTGGCTGACCGGCTGACCTGCTCTACCGGCTGAACTGCTCTACTGGCTGACTGGCTGACCGGCTGACCGGCTGACCTGCTCTACCGGCTGACCGGCTTCTATTCTTTCAGCTAAATGACCCGAATTGTGGCCCCTGTATCTCCCAATTAAACGTTTTATTGGCATATTCTTGTTTGACTCGTTCTATACAGACATTTTCTATATATTCATTGTGGGATTTGATAACATCTATAAGATCTCTCAGAATATGACATTCTGTACGTCTGTGCTGAAGATTTTTCCATTCTCAATTTACTTAATATTAGTTTTTGGCATCAATTATTTATATCGAGCCCAAAATACCTTTATACAGAATGCTGTTCCCTTTAGCCCACAAATGCTGCTTCATTAAAGCCCATGGGTGGCACTTTATGCATTCTCAAACTTTTAGGCAACATCCCTAATTTCCAAAAGTGGGATAAAATCTGTGCATATTGAAATGGTTAATTTTGTTACTCAGACTCCTAAATCCCTCCCCAAATATATCCGTTTCACATAAAAGTGTGTGCGCTTCTCCTTCCGCCTAACTGGCACGTCGTCCTTACGGGCGCCACTCCGTGTAACTCCACGCTGCCCTCCAGTGGCAAAAGAAATAAGATACATTTACTATACTCGTCTGGCAGCTGCTCCCGTATAAGGTGGGTAACTATGTATTAGGGGTCTTGGTAGAGCATATTTATACTTATGTCGGATAGATGAGGAATTAATATTCCTAACGGGTTATTGTGAGAGGCCTTAGATCTTATCCTATATGCACGCAGCCCTCGCCTCTCTGACCTTGAACACGTACTTCAATCTGATTTTTTGAGACTTGAAACTGGATTTCTAAAAACAAACTGATTTTAAACACTGACAAGACTGTAACAATGGTATTTGGGACCAGAGCTAAATTGCTAAAGCTGCCAATGACAGAGCTTCAGATAAAAAACAACTCTAATACCATCCTAGCCCCTGTTACTGGTTTGAAATATTTGGGCATATAGTTCAACTCCCATTTAACATTTGGGTTGCACATTGATACCCTGACATACAAATCCTATGCCAAACTAGGTGTACTTTACAGGAACAAATCCTCCCTAAGGCCCTCATGCAGTAATCGCCTACAGCGATTCAGTAAGCCCAGAGAAGCTGGCGATTAGAGCAAAAATAACCGTTTTTTTTTTTGCCGGAAAATAAATAAATAAAATCGGCAGACGCGCGGTGATAAGCCACTTTTCGGCACTGATCGCCAGTTTTTCAAACACGCTCAATTCTATAAGCCCTGATCAGCTTATTGCGGCTGATCGCCACTTTAAAATGGCTGTTTCTTCTCCAAATTGTCCAGCCACAAAAGTTGGCAAGAAGGTGGGGTGAAGCTGCGATGAAAATAAAATGCATGTGTCCCAGAGCTGATATCCATTAATATCAGCACCAGTGACCCCCGGCATGAATCCGATGCATAAAAAATGCATTTACAGGCAACTTCATTACCGCCAAGGCAATGAAGGGGTTATATACCCGTGCCAGGCTTATAGCGTGTAGCGGGGGTGGGTGAAGGTGGTATTTGGCCCTGGGTGGGTGTTTAGGCCTTGCCAGTGGGTTGCGGAATGACTTAACCTCTTCTTTAACTTAGCGGTTAATACCGCTAAGGTAATGAAGGGGTTAACCCCTCCCGCTACCCCCCCATCCGGTAGGCCTAAACACCCATCCTTGGGGCCAATACCCCGTTCACCCACCCCCGCTACCCACAATAAACAAAAATACACATAACAGCCCCACTGGCCACCTCCTAGGTCCCTAATAAACCATTACAATATTCATAAAACCATTATTTTGTTTACACCCAGGATTATTACATGGGATTAGGGCTATGTTATTCAGTGAGGGGTTGTATGTTTGTATTCGTAGGGACAGGCAAGGCCGGAGCCAGATGGGGTTCTCCTGCCTCTGTCCTCCCTGTCTCCTGACCCTTCCTGTAGCCGGACAAAGAAGAAGAAGCAGGCACACGGTCTTACTCAAAGGAGGTTTAATATGCCATAAAGTCCAACGTTTCGGCAGTCAAGGTGAAGGCTACAAACACAAGAAACAGTCACAATATATACCACCCCCCTGATACTCACCCCTCCCCGCTCTGCCACATAACCAGGATGTTGACGCCCACCTGATGACGTCAGAGCTACCATATGGCGCCCCCTAGTGACGTCAGATGTCTAGGTCTAAATCCCTGGCAATACAGCATAGAGCTGTCTTGGAGGACTGCAGCCACAGCCACACCTCTCCCCAGACTGAACACTCCCCCATGATGACGTCAGCGTGACCCGGCAGTCAGGGGGGGGGTAAGGGAGGGCGGGCGTGCACCAATCAAGACTGTACTTACAGGGCTGGACAAAGATGTATCCGTCGCCATGGGATCAGTGTCAGAGCAGTGAGGAGTGAGACATTCCTATAAATCACCCTGAAAGTGTCAATAAACCACACACCAAAATATTAATAAAGCATATGTGCACAAAACTAATACAGCTATATACTATTAAAAACATGTGACTGTATACTGCTGATGACATCAGTATAATCCTGCAAAGTTACAGTGAAATTCCACATAAGAATATGCAGTACATCAGTATTTAGAATATACTAGTGTGTATACCTAGGTCAGAAATGGGTACACACAACCAGGGGGGGGGAGAAGGGGAAGGGAGGATGGGGAAGGGGGAGGGAGGGAAGGGAAGGGGGAGGGGGGAGGGAGGGAAGGGAAGGGGGAGGGGGGAGGGAGGGAAGGGAAGGGGGAGGGAGGGAGGGGAAAAAAAGAAGGGAAAAAAAACACACAAGTAGGATAATCTTCCCAATTGGTAAGTGCAGAGTCCATGGATGGTGCAAGATCAAATATGCCTGTAGAAAGACAAAAATTACCTTCTATTAAGGAAGCATTTTAAATTCTGTTGCTCATTAAGACCCATACCATTGCTGGTATTTAAAGCATGTATCCAGAATGCTTCACGTCTCAATAAGAAAGTCTCCCTATCTGGAGTGCCTTGTCTAGGTGCTACTGTCTCAATACCCATGATGCGTAAAGAGGCAACATTATGATTGTGTTCCACACAGTGTTGCACAAGAATAGAGGGATCCGTACCTTTTCGAATTACACTTTTATGTTCAATGAACCTTGTTTTTAACATTCTTATGGTCTTACCCACATAAAGAAGACCACATGGACACTTTATTACGTACACTACATATTCAGATCTACATGTGATTCTATTTTTGATTTTTATGATCCTCCCGCTTTGGGGGTGACTGAATTGACTACCGGTAGTCAGACTGTTACAGACCGAGCAGCTCATGCATCTAAAGTTACCCGGTCTGCCACCCTCCAGAAAATGAGGAGTTCTGTAGTTACCCTCATTATCTGCATGTATCAGGCTATCCGCCAGATTTCTCCCTCTTTTGAATGCCACCATTGGTGGTACACAGCAACTTTCAGATAATATATCATCATTTTGCAGAATATGCCAGTGTTTAAGAATGGTAGATTTAATAAAACCACCAGCTTGACTGTATATAGTGGTAAATACAAGCCCGTCCTCCTTCTTATTTTTGGTAGCACTTACCTCTTTATCCAGTGCCCGGTCTAACACAGCAGGAGGATATACGCAGGAAGATATCCCCTAGCCAGGAATCTACCACGTAGTTCTCCAATAGCTGGTTCAATATGATCCTTCCTGCTCGTGATTTTGCAGACCTGGACTTTCTGTGAAAAAGGTAATACATCAATAAGAGAAGGAGGATGATGGCTATCTGCCCTTAAAATTGCATTTCTGTCTGTATCCTTTCTAAAAAGATCAGTATGTAACTCCCCATTAGTCTGTGTAATGAGGACATCTAAAAAAGAGAGTTGCTGTGTACTCCATGTATTAGTGAGGAGGACCGGTGAATGGAGACCATTAAGATACTCAAAAAAGATAACAGCTGATCCTCCGTACCTGTCCATATGAAAAACATCATCAATATATCTGTAATAGCTTTTAATATGCACTAAAAAGTCTGATTTGTAGATGTACTGCTCTTCGAAATGTGTCATGTATATGTTGGCGTAAGCAGGGGCCATATTACTGCCCATTGCTGTCCCCTTAATCTGCAGGAAGAAATCACTCTCAAATCTAAAATAATTTTTATAGAGAATGAAATGTAAAATGAGCATAATGTATTCAATTGGAACAGTATCACTATAATGGCGAATGAGGGTGGCCTTGATTATCTCAAGACCTTCAACATGGGGGATTATTGTATAAAGGCTAGACACATCTAAACTAACCAGAATATGATTAGTCCCATCACCAGGTGAGTTTTTTAATTTGTCAAGGAAATCAAACGTGTCTTTGATGTATGAGTTGGCTGTCTGTGCTATAGGTTGTAGAAATGTGTCTACAAATTTTGCAAGGGGTTGATTTAATGAATTAATAGCAGCTATAATAGGCCGCCCCAGGGGATTGTTTAAATTCTTGTGTATTTTGGGCAAGGTATAGAAAATAGGGCATTTAGGATGCAACATAGTTAGAAACTCAGATTCAGGCTCTGTTATCCACCGGTTATTAACCCCCATTTGGATAATTTCCTTAATTTCTCTCGCATAGTTAAAGGTAGGGTCCCTATCCAATTTAATGTAGCAGTTAATGTCACTCAGTTGTCTGATGGTTTCAGCCTTATAATCTGAGTAATTCTGCACTACTAGGGCACCCCCCTTGTCCGCACGCTTAATAATAATCTCATTATTATTAGTCAACATTTTTAATGCTTCCTTTTCCTGAACAGACATATTGTATGTACACTGGCGACACACTTTATTCGAGCTCGGCTAGTCCCACGAATTCGGATATACCCGGGTGTATTGAGGTTTGTGACTGTTTTCTGCCCGAGTGCATTGAGGTATTTTCCAGGCAGGGATTGAAGCATTTTATTCCCCCTGGCTGCAATACTGCACAGTATATATATATATACTGCATTACAATTCATGAATTTATGCCATCTGGTAGACACGCGAAGCATTGCAGCCTATTAAATCCTAATCATTATCATTTAACAGATCAGCCGCCCGTCAGCCAGGCATGAACCCAGGCTGGGAAGGCAAACGCAACGGGGCTTGTCAGAGGTGAGGAGCGGCGCATTCCAGGTATCTGCCAGGTACATACTGGGTATTTGCTCGAATAAAGTGTGTCGGTGCAGTAGCCCTATGTTTGTTTTTTTGTACCTTGCAATGTCCCCCTTAACCAGTCGTATATATGTGCTGACTGATTGATTTTTAAATGGCGGGACAAAAGTGGATTTGAGCTTGCACATTTTGGTACCTTGATAAGAAGCCGAATTATCTGTCCCTTGCTGGTCAGTGGCCAAATTAACTGTCCCTTGTTGTTCATAGGAGGATTACCTGTCCCTGGTTGGATATTGGAATGCACCGATTCTGTAGACCTGTTAGAAAAAAATGATTTAAGGTTAAATACACGTTCGAATTTAAATAGGTCAACCTCCAAATCAAAATCATTAAACAATGTAGTAGGTACATATGAGGGCCCCCTCGCTAAAACAGACATTTCACATTGATTAAGAGTGTAATCAGACAGATTAACAACCAAGGTGTCCATACTCATTTCTGCTCCGTTGTACGTAGGGGATAGGGTGATCTTCCCTTTCCCCTGGCCCCCGCGTCCAATTTTCCTTTTCCTTTCTCCTTGTCCTTGGATTGGCCTAAAAAAGGGGCCGGACTTTGGCCTCTCTGACGTTCTGTTGAGGAATGGGCTTCAGAGTCACTGGTGTGGACTTCTTGGACTCCCTGAGGTGCTCTCCCTCTTTGGTTCTTGCGTTGTTTGGGGTCTTGCTTCAGCCACGGGTATACTCTTCCATCTTTATAGTCATTAACAACTTTTTTGAATTTCAACTTCTTAAAGTGAATAAGATCACTTTTAATTTTTTTCCAGCTTGGTCTTAAGACTATCCAATGATTGTACAACGTCCGTACCAGGGCTAGACT
Organism: Ascaphus truei; assembly: GCF_040206685.1. Lineage (NCBI taxonomy): Eukaryota > Metazoa > Chordata > Amphibia > Anura > Ascaphidae > Ascaphus > Ascaphus truei. The sequence continues at coordinate 7,797,031 of NC_134496.1, read as the reverse complement.
GTTCAATGAGGATTTCCACTTTGAGTATATCCTTCCTTGTGTGGCTAAGTTGTTCCCCCACCTCCTCAATAACCAAAATATTCAAGTCCAAAGAGGCCCTATTAAAGCTGCAGTTCAGTCTTTTTTTTATTTTATTTATTTTTTTACTTCAATAGTTTCATGTGGGCAATCTCTAATTACCTAAAGAACTGTATAGCTGCAGGTCAATTCGTTCTCCATGTATTGATAGGTGAAATTTGGTGACATAATTAGTGAAGGGATCTGTTTTTCTTCTGCTTCTGTCTCTCAGTGGAAGCTCATGAATATTCATGAGCACTCCTGCATTGACATGTGCTAGAGGGAGGGCAGGGCTGACAAAGGGGTGTGCCAGGGCTTGTGACAGGACATGAAGGGGCAGTGCCTTAGCAAATGGCTGTTAAAATAGAATACAAGAAAATTGGTCTTTCAAAGTTGTTTTTTTAAAAACAGAAAATGCTAAAAGTATTTTTTCTCACTACAGAACTGATTTATTAAAAAAACCACACATGGAGGATATTGACTGAACTGCAGCTTTAAAGCATTGTCCTGCATACAGATCAGAGGCGAAGAATGGATATGGATACCCGATGTGAAGCTGGAAATAAGACCGAGAACAATACCGAAAAGACCGTTTCGAGTGATAAAATAGCTGTCACTGTGTAACTCTTCCAATTACCTGCAACTTCATGCAAAGAAATAGCAACGCTTGTTTTTAACGTGTTAGCGCCAAGGGGGAATTCAACTGCTGAGAGGTTAAGGGAGTTACTAACCCAAACTCAGCGACGTTTCTGTGTCTCTGTGATAACTCCCCCAGAAGATGCCTGGAAACCAGAGGTAACTCAATGTATTTTTGATAAATAGAAACTTGACCTTGGAGACTGTGAGACCCCCTCTCCTTCCCCCCCTTCCCTTGGCTTCCCAAACCCCACCATAACCAATACATAAATAACCACAAACACGAGGTCTGGCGGCCACTGCTTTTTAGTAAAACTTCAATTAACCTAATTAGTGCCAACCCCCTGCCAGAGTGCTCGCTCATTGTGTAAAGGCCAAAGGTACCCGATCCAATGGCCCGTAACTCCCCCCTAGCCGGGCCCCGCCTGTCTGGCGAGAATGGGCCCAGGAACGCACGTGTAAATGAGCCGCGCCCACTCGCCACTCCCAGCCACCTTTTATTTTATTTCTGTTATTCATTTTCATTGTTTATTTATTATTTTTTTTCTTTTAAACACGTACAACCAACATATTTACCAGTATTCACAATAAAGGGCAGGGTGGGCGGGACTCCCATGGCAGGGCGTAGACTGACCCCGCGCCTCTGTCTAATTGTAACCTCCCTGGCCCTTCCCCCGGCTGTGTCACGTCACTGCCAGAGGGGAGGGGGGGGAAGGCCAGGGGGGACGTAGTCCACACTCACAGGTAAGGGAGAGCCTAGTCCCTCTGGTCATAGCGCCCGGTCACCGAGGGCTCAAGGCTACTTTTCTGGGTTATTTTGAAACGAGCTACACTGGGGAATATTTAGGGGTCTCCCCAAACAAAGAGAGAACATTTAGGGGTCTCTCCAGACACAGAGAACCCCACACACTTAGATCTGAGGTTTGTGCCCCTATTAGGCCTGGGCCTATTAGTAAGTTAAAGCTCGCTGAGGCGGGCTGAGGCGGGCTGAGCCGCGCTGAGCAGATGCACAAACCCCCTGCATCTGTCATCAGCGCAGCTATAGTTTCCCCCTCCGCATGCGTGCTCATGCGTGCAGAGGCTCAGAAACTTTGCCGAGACAGGCAAGTTTCAAATTTGCCGCTCGGTGACTAGCCCCGCTTCCCGCTCCGCCTCCTGACACGCCTCCGCTCTGCCTCTGCTCCGCCTCCACCCCGCCCCCAGAGCGCGCTCACTGCCTCGCCTGCAAGGACAGGATAAAACACCATTTTCAGCAGGCGAGGCAGAGCAGGAGCGCGGCTCAGCGCGGCTGAACCCTCTATGTCCCAGGCCTTATATGGGGGAGGGGAGAGAAATACATAGAAACAAAAATAAGGAGGGACAGAGATAAATAAAAGAGATAAGATTAAAGGGGGAGAGAGAGACTGACAGGAGAGGGAAAGGAAAGGCAGAGAGTAGGGAGACTTCTCATCCAAGGTGATGAAACAGCTGTGACACATGGACACCTTCTCTGGGAAACCTTCCACTACCCATGTGACATTACACCTCCACCGTAGGGGGTCCTGCGTCTGGGGAGTGTGTGTGTAAAGGATCCTGGGGAGGGACGTATAACGGAGTTCTGGGGAGGGGTATATAATGGGTACTGGGCCTGGTGAGGTGGGTATAACGGGTACTGGGCCTGGTGAGGTGGGTATAACGGGTACTGGGCCTGGGGAGGGGCGTATAACAGGGTACTGGGCCTGGGGAGGGGTGTATAACAGGGTACTGGGCCTGGGGAGGGGTATATAACAGGGTACTGGGCCTGGGGAGGGGTGTATAACTGGGCCTGGGGAGGGGTGTATAACAGGGTACTGGGCCTGGGGAGGGGTGTATAACAGGGTACTGGGCCTGGAGAGGGGTGTATAACAGGGTACTGGGCCTTGGGAGGGGTGTATAACAGGGTATTGGGCCTGGGGAGGGGTGTATAACTGGGTACTGGGGAGGGGTGTATAACAGGGTACTGGGCCTGGGGAGGGGTGTATAACAGGGTACTGGGGAGGGGTGTATAACAGGGTACTGGGCCTGGGGAGGGGTGTATAACAGGGTACTGGGGAGGGGTGTATAACAGGGTACTGGGCCTGGGGAGGGGTGTATAACAGGGTACTGGGGAGGGGTGTATAACAGGGTACTGGGCCTTGGGAGGGGTGTATAACAGGGTATTGGGCCTGGGGAGGGGTGTATAACTGGGTACTGGGCCTAGGGAGGTGGGTATAACGGGTATTTGCCCCGTGGAGGGCGGTATAACATGGTATTGGGGAGGGGGTATAGGTGGCACAGGAGCTCTTGCAATACAGAGTATCACTGTCCCTGGTTACAAACACTTCATGTCTCCTGCAGGTCAGGACACGCATGAAGGTGGAGCCCTTCGTGCCACCAGACGACGAGGCGGGCTACGAGGCGGACGATGAGGCATACGACAAAGCGGGCGTCAAGTGGTGCGAAGAGGTGGGCTACAAGGCGGCCGATGAGGCAGACGACGAAGCGGATGTCAAGTCTGGCGACGAGGTGGACCATGGCGAAGGAGAATACGAGAGGTGTGGACGGATCTGCTGCTTCACCTTTTTTAGGCGGAGAAGAAGCCGGGAGCAGGTAGCAGAGGAGCCAGGGCGTAGATACAGGGGTTTTCTAGGGGCCCTGAGAAGTTGGTTTAACTGCAGGACCGCAGATAAGATCAGGAAGGCTGCGGGAGGGGCAGGTACTAGAGGGAGATAGGGATATTGGGCGTGAGAGGGTGAGAGAGAACAAGGAGCAGGGCCGGAGCACGCGTTTCATGCGCCCGAGGCAAAACTTAAAATTTGTGCCCCAGTTGTATAAAAAATAATAAGATAAATAAAATAATAAAATAAACTGTGGCATAGCTATCGGGGCTGCAGGGGGTGCGACCGCACCCCAGAGCGACGCAAAATAAAAATAAAAAGGCGCCAAAATACTGGATAAAAAAATAAAAATAATTTTCAAAAAAAAAGATAAATAAATTAGAAATAATAAGAGGAAAAAATAATAATGATTATTAATGCGCCCCTAGGAGCTCTGCGCGCTAGGCGACCGCCTAATGGACGGCCGGCCCTGCGAGGTATGCGGGAGGAAAAGGGGTGAATGGGATAGATATGCAGGGGGATGGGGGAGCAGGTGAGTTATACACAGGGCCACAAGGGCCCCATCACCCGCATCTCTATATACCGAGTGTGCCCCTGTGTATAACAACGCTGATCTGTGCTGCTCCATCTGATCTCACTGCGCAGTGATCCAGGGACCACCCGATCGCCATTTAATGGGGTCAGGAAGGAATTTTTTCCCCCCATTGCACAGCAGGGGTTATGTTTCGCCTTCCTCTGGATCACAGCAACAAACTGCCCTTTGTGCATGAATTATCAGTGAGATCTTTATACACCCTGCATTGGTCTTCACCCCTTCGCTGCCGGAGGGGCCTGCAGTGCATTGCTCTGCGTGTTACTATATCGCTCTGCAATGTGCTGCAGGCCCCTCCCAGCAAAGAGATTAATTATTTAAATAAAATACTCTCTTTAATCAAACCTATGTGTAGTGTCTTTTCTATCAGTTGTATCTATTGCTAACAGCTCAGTGATTCTTCCCCAGGACGCTGCACTAGTGTCACGCTGCCAAGCCCGGGTGTGAAGAAGGTTTATAGGGTCACATATACATTTCTGCCAAAACACAAGTGCAAGATCTGTCATATCTTTTATTACACAAAACGGTATCTAAAAAGGTAAAAAGAACATACATGGGATTCTGCTACAAATATCTCTCTAATTACAAACCAATTAACAAATCATTCAGATTAGAGTCGAGCGAAAAGAAAGGGTTAAGTATCTCATGTACAGTATATGCAGTGTAGGCTGTTCTGCAGCATTACATGCAGGGGGCAAAGGTTAGGAGATATAAGTGATGCTGATCTCAGAGCTGACCGGCTGACCTGCTCTACTGGCTGACAGGCTGACCTGCTCTACCGGCTGACCTGCTCTACTGGCTGACCAGCTGACCTGCTCTACTGGCTGACCGACTGACCTGCTCTACCGGCTTCCCTTCTTTCAGCTAAATGACCTGAATTGTGGCCCCTGTATCTCCCAATTAAAGCTGCAGTTCAGTCAATATCCTGCATGTGTGGGTTTATTTTAATAAATCAGTTCTGTATTAAGAAAAAATACTTTTAGCATTTTCTGTTTTAAAAAAAACAACTTTGAAAGACCAATTTTCTTGTATTCTATTTTAACAGCCAGTTGCTAAGGCACTGCCCCTTCATGTCCTGTCACAAGCCCTGGCACACCCCTTTGTCAGCCCTGCCCTCCCTCTATCACATGTCAATGCAGGAGTGCTCATGAATATTCATGAGCTTCCACTGAGTGACAGAAGCAGAAAAAAAACAGATCCCTTCACTAATTATGTCACCAAATTTCGCCTATCAATACATGGAGAACGAATTGACCTGCAGCTATACAGTTCTTTAGGTAATTAGAGATTGCCCACATGAAACTATTGAAGTAAAAAAAAAAATTAAAAAAAAAAAAAGACTGAACTGCAGCTTTAAACGTTTTATTGCGTATTCTTGTTTGACTCGTTCTATACAGACATTTTCTATATATTCATTGCGGGATTTGATAACATCTGTAAGATCTCTCAGAATATCACATTCTGTACGTTTGTGTTTTTTCCATTCTCAATTTACTTAATATTAGTTTTTGGCTTCAATTATTTATATCGAGCCCAAAATACCTTTATACAGAATGCTGTTCCCTTTAGCCCACAAATGCTGCTTCATTAAAGCCCATGGGTGGCACTTGATGCATTCTCAAACTTTTAGGCACATCCCTAATTTCCAAAAGTGGGATAAAATCTGTGCATATTTAAATGGTTAATTTTTCCATTTTTCCATTGTGACAAAATATACATTTTCTCACTCAGACTCCTAAATCCCTCCCCAAATATATCCGTTTCACATAAAAGTGTGTGCGCTTCTCCTTCCGCCTAACTGGCACGTCGTCCTTACGGGCGCCACTCCTTGCAACTCCACGCTGCCGTCCAGTGGTAAAAGAAATAAGATACATTTACTATACTCGTCTGGCAGCTGCTCCCGTATAAGGTGGGTAACTCTGTATTAGGGGTCTTGGTAGACTATATTTTATACTTATGTCGGATAGATGAGGAATTAATATTCCTAACGGGTTATTGTGAGAGGCCTTAGATCAGGCCTGCACAACTCGTAAAGCGAGAAGGGCCGAACTGCTCCAAGGAAAAAAAAATTGGGCCACACGGGTAAAATCATCATCATCATCAGTGGTCGACAAATCACCAAAAAATCTACTCGCCAAACAAAAAAATCTACTCGCCACCTAGTACCACACGTGTGCTGCTTGGGCCAATAGGAGCTCGCCACGATGTTAAAGCCACTCGCCCGGGGCGAGCAAATGTATAGGTTTGTCGAACACTGATCATCATCATCATCATCATCTCTCCTCCAGCACCTCTCATCATCATCATCATCATCCTCATATATCTCCTCCAGCACCCCTCATCATCATCCTCATATCTCCCCCAGAACCCCTCACTATCAACCTTTGCGATACTCCCCATCTATCTCTCATACCCCCATCTCCCCCTCACCCACACACATACAGTAATACTCCCTCTCCACATCAAACACACAATAACCCCCTGCACACCACACACATCCCACCCCCCTGCACCTCACATCCTTCTCCCCCCCTGCACCTCACACCACTCTCCCCCCCTGCACCTCACACTACTCTCCCCCCCTGCACCTCACACCACTCTCCCCCCTGCACCTCACACCACTCTCCCCCCCTGCACCTCACACTACTCTCCCCCCCTGCACCTCACACCACTCTCCCCCCCTGCACCTCACACCACTCTCCCCCCTGCACCTCACACCACTCTTCCCCCCTGCACCTCACACCACTCTCTCCCCCTGCACCTCACACCACTCTCCCCCCTGCACCTCACACCACTCTCCCCCCCTGCACCTCACACCACTCTCCCCCCCTGCACCTCACACCACTCTCTCCCTCTGCACCTCACATCACTCTCCCCCCCTGCACCTCACATCACTCTCTCCCCCTGCACTTCACATCACTCTCCCCCCCTACACCTCACATCACTCTCCCCCCCCTGCACCTCACATCACTCTCCCCCCCTGCACCTCACATCACTCTCCCCCCCTGCACCTCACATCACTCTCCCCCCTGCACCTCACATCACTCTCTCCCCTTGCACCTCACATCACTCTCTCCCCTTGCACCTCACATCACTCTCTCCTGCACCTCCAATCACCCCTGCACCTCACCCCCTGCACCTCACATCACCCCTCCTGCACATAACCTCCCCCCTCCTGCACATCACATCCCCTGCACCTCAGCCCCCTGCACCTCCAATCACCCCCCTGCACCTCCAATCACCCCCTGCACCTCCAATCACCCCCCTGCACCTCCAATCACCCCCCTGCACCTCACATCACCCCTCCTGCACATCACATCCCTGCAACTCACCCCCCTGCACCTGCAATCACCCCCTGCACTTCCAATCACCCCCTGCACCTCCAATGACCCCCCTGCACCTCACATCACCCCCCTGCACCTCACATCACCCCCCTGCACCTCATATCACCCCCCTGCACCTCACATCACCCCCCTGCACCTCACATCACCCCCCTGCAACTCACATCACCCCCCTGCACCTCACATCACCCCCCTGCACCTCACATCACCCCCCTGCACCTCACATCACCCCCCTGCACCTCACATCACCCCTCCTGCTCATCACCTCCCCCTCCTGCACATCACATCCCTGCACCTCACCCCCCTGCACCTCCAATCACCCCCCTGCACTTCCAATTACCCCCCTGCACCTCCAATCACCCCCCTGCACCTCCAATCACCCCCTGCACCTCCAATCACCCCCTGCACCTCCAATCACCCCCCTGCACCTCCAATCACCCCCCTGCATCTCCAATCACCCCTGCACCTCACCCCCTGCACCTCACCCCCTGCACCTCACCCCCTGCACCTCACATCACCCCTCCTGCACATCACCTCCCCCCTCGTGCACATCACCTCCCCCCTCCAGCACATCACCTCCCCTGCACCTCACCCCCCTGCACCTCCAATAACCCCCCTGCACCTCCAATGACCCCCCTGCACCTCCAATCACCCCCCTGCACCTCACCCCCTGCACCTCACATCACCCCTCCTGCACATCACCTCCCCCCTCCTGCACATCACCTCCCCTGCACCTCACCCCCCCTGCACCTCACCTCACCCCCCTGCACCTCACCTCAATGCACCTCACCTCACCCCCTTGCACCTCACCTCAATGCACCTCACCTCACCCCCCTGCACCTCACCTCAATGCACCTCACCCCCCTGCACCTCACCTCAATGCACCTCACCCCCCTGCACCTCACCCCCCTGCACCTCACCTCAATGCACCTCACCTCAATGCACCCCCCTGCACATATCCACGTTGGGATCAGGTGGGGGGGAGCGGCCGCAGAAGAGCTCAGCTGGCTGTGACTTCCCCCTCCGTCCCACGTTGCGAGCGGGGGGGGGGGGTTTAGGGAGCAAGGAGCGGGCCCTGCGCATGCGCGCCGGGACCGCGGGGAATCGCCGCCATTTTTTTTTCCCAAAGTTTTTTTATTTTTCAAAGTTTTTTTTTATTTTTTTATCTCATCGCGGGCCGCACAGAGAGGCCAGGCGGGCCGCAGGCGGCCCGCGTGTTGTGCAGCCCTGCCTTAGATCTTATCCTATATGCACGCAGCCCTCACCTCTCTGACCTTGAACACGTACTTCAATCTGATTTTTTGAGACTTGAAACTGGATTTCCCAAAACAAACTGATTTTAAACACTGACAAGACTGTAACAATGGTATTTGGGACCAGAGCTAAATTGCTAAAGCTGCCAATGACAGAGCTTCAGATAAAAACCAGCTCTAAAACCATCCTAGCCCCTGTTACTTGTTTGAAATATCTGGGCATATAGTTCAACTCCCATTTAACATTTGGGTTGCACATTGATACCCTGACATCCAAATCCTATGCCAAACTATGTGTACTTTAAAGGAACAAATTCTCCCTAAGGCCCTCATGCAGTAAGCAGCGATAAGCCACTTATCACCAGCTTATCGCCAAAAAAGCCACACTGATACACACACACACACACACACACATACAGACACACTGATACACACACACACCCACTGATACACACACACACACACACACACACACACTGATACACACACACACACACACTAATACACACACACACACACACTGATACACACACACACACACACACACACACACACACACACACACACACACACACACACTGAAACACACACACACTGAAACACACACACACACTGATACACACACACACACACACACATAACTGATACACACACACACTGATACACACACACTGACACACACACACACACACACACTGATACACACACACACACACACACACACACACAGATACACACAGATACACACGCACACAGATACACACACACACACAGATACACAAACACACAGAGATACACATACACACACACACACACACACACACACACACACACACACACACACACACTGATACACATACACACACACACACACTCACACACACATACACACACACTGATACACATACACACACACACACACACACACAGATACACACACACACACAGATACAGACACACTGATACACACACCCACCCACTGATACACACACACACACACACACACACACACACACACACACACTGATTCACACACACACACACACACACTGATTCACATACACACACACCCACTGATACACACACACACACACACACACACACACTGATAAACACACACACACTGAAACACACACACACACTGAAAAACACACACACACTGATACACACACACACACACACACACACACACACACACACACACACACACACACACACACACTGATACACACACACACTGATACACACACACACAGAGATACACCCCGCCTCCCCCTGCACCGCCTGCGACCGCGCAGCAACCACTGCCCGCCCCCGAGCCCATCTCCCACACCAAGGGGACGGGGGGAAGTGAGCGCCGGGGGGCAAAGCTGTGAGCGACGGGGGACAAAGCTGTGAGCGCCGGGGGGGCAAAGGTGGGAGCGCCGGGGGGGCAAAGCTGGGAGCGCCGGGGGGACAAAGCTGTGAGCGTCGGGGGGGGGGGCAAAGGTGGGAGCGCCGGGGGGGCAAAGCTGTGAGCGCGGGGGGGGGCAAAGGTGGGAGCGCCAGGGGGCAAAGGTGGGAGTGCCGATGGGGCAAAGGTGGGAGTGCCGGGGGGCAAAGGTGGGAGCGCCGGGGGGCAAAGGTGGGAGCGCCGATGGGGCAATGGTGGGAGCGCCGGGGGGGCAATGGTGGGAGCGCCGGGGGGGCAAAGGTACAAGGTGGTACAAAGGTAGGCGCACCCCCGCTACCACCTCCTATTACCCCCCTTGGCTGGGACCCGGGACAGACAGGGGACACTCACCGCGAACAGAGGCGCCGGGAGCGGGAAGACACGTGTGCTCTGCACAAAGCGCAAGTCCCGCCCCCGGCTTCCTCTGACCTGCCTGCAACCAATCCCCTGCGGGCCGGCCGGCATTCTAAGTCCCGCCCCCGGCATCATCATTCATCCAATCTCATGCAGGCCGGCCGGCATTCTAAGTCCCGCCCCCGGCATTCTCCTTCATTCAGTCTCCCCGGCAGCATTCACACACACACACATAGAAAATACTTACCGGCCGCTGCATTCTCCTCACCGCCGCTGCCCCGCAATACCGGGACCAGGGACAAAAACCGGGACATAACCGGGATGGAGCTAAAATCGGGACAGGGCAGAAAAAAAACGGGACTGTCCCGGCAAAACCGGGACGAATGGTCACCCTACTTACAGACTATTCACTTGAGTGGACCATAAAGTGTCTTATAGAGGGAACTCTAAGGTGTCTTAAGATGCATTAAGATATATTATGTATGTAAATATTTATTTATATAGCGCTTTATAAGAGAGGCAATACAGTACAGAGAATTATAGTACAATAAGTGCAACAAACAAAATCAGACAATAGGAAAGGAAATCCCTGGCCTGCAGAGCTTACAGTCTTAATGCTAGATCCATGGAACTCTGTTGTGTTTACGCTAATAACGGGACATTCCTGAAATTGGTACCTGACCCTGTGTGGAAGGCAGAGACACAGGGGCAGTGCCTGCCAATATCATAAAGAGCAGTGCACTTCCTATTTAGTAGAAGTGTGTGTCAGAGTTAAGAGTTCAGTCCAGAATTAGAGTCTGCTGAGTCTGTCACCTGGCTGGCCCAGGGTGACAGAGAGAGCCTATATCAATTGGCCGTTGGAGAAGGGGAGCCATCAGCCTCTGAGTAGAGCTGATGCAACCTAAGTTAGGGAGGTGGACCAATTCCTCTCACCCTGTTTAGGGGGTGAGGGAAGAGCTAGCCCCACCCTGGGTGCCCTTGACCTGGGGTGGTGGCAGGGACACAGAGACCATCCTGAGGGAGAGCAGTCCTGTGTGGAGGAAGACACCCTGTACCTGATTGACAGTCTTGTTGCTGCTATTCTGCTGCTGTGAATAAAGAGCTGCGGCTGCTTTTAAAGATATACAGTGTGAGACTGGAATCTCTCATCCCCGAGGGGGGGACGACTCTCTGGAAGGATTCCACCCGTATTCCTGGGGCTCAGAGATGGAGGCGCTGCACCATTACATACATAGTTACATAGTTACATAGTAGATGAGGTTGAAAAAAGACGTACGTCCATCAAGTTCAACCTATGCTAAATTCAGACAACAGATACTTTATTCTATATCTATACTTACTTATTGATCCAGAGGAAGGCAAACAAAAAACCCCATTAAGGGGAAAAATTAATTCCTTCCTGACTCCAAGAATTGGCAATCGGATTAATCCCTGGATCAACATCCTTCCCATATATACTTATTTGGTATATCCCTGTATACCTTTCCCATCTAAAAAGATGTCCAACCTTTTTTTGAACAAATCTTTTGTATCTGCCTTCACAGTCTCCATGGGTAATGAATTCCACATTTTAACTGCCCTTACTGTAAAGAACCCTTTCCTTTGTTGCTGGTGAAATTTCCTTTCCTCCAACCTTAAGGGATGGCCCCGAGTCCTTTGTACTGCCCGTGGGATGAATAGTTCTTTTGAAAGCTCCTTGTATTGTCCCTGAATATATTTGTATATAGTTATCATATCCCCTCTTAGACGCCTCTTTTCTAATGTAAATAAATCCAATATAGCTAGCCTCTCCTCATAAGTTAGAATGTCCATCCCCTTTATTAATTTGGTGGCTCTTCTCTGCACTCTCTCTAGTTCCATAATGTCTTTTCTTAGGATTGGTGTCCAAAATTGTACTCCATATTCAAGGTGTGGTCTTACTAATGCTTTGTAAAGGGGCATAATTATGTCTACTTCCCTTCCATCCATTGCCCGTTTGATGCAAGATAAGATCTTGTTTGCCTTTGCAGCTACTGCATGACATTGGGCACTATTGCTAAGCCTGCTGTCTTCAAGCACTCCTAAATCCTTCTCCATCAAGGATTCCCCCAATATATCTCCATTTAATTTGTAAGTCGCCTTTTTATTCTTGCATCCCAAATGCATAACCTTACATGTATCTGTATTAAACCTCATTTGCCATTTACCTGCCCACGTTTCCAGTCTCTCCAAGTCCTTCTGAAGAGAAATTTCATCCTGCTCTGATGAGACGGAGGCATTCACCCCAGAAACCTGATCCTGTCATCCCCCATACCATCGCGGGAGACTCAGGCCCCCCTGTTGCCAGCAGGTATGCACCACACTCAGACACGTAGCCAGACCCTAGTACAGAGGAGGGGGGCCCGATCTGCGATTGGCCCAGGGAAGGGGGGCTACATTGGGAATCGATGTTATTTTTCTTCATATTAATGGGTATCCTCAAAGCTAATGATATGCCAAAATGACGTCCATTAGCAAAACTACAATTGTTTCTTCACTTTTTCTGCTTGATGAATAGGGTGACCAGATTTCGAAAATGAAAAACCGGGACACCTTAAAAAATAATTTATTAAACAAATTACATCACGTGACACCCCCAGTTGGCATGACAACAAGACACTCTGATGCCCCTGCAGTGTTAGTGTGTATAGAGGTGGGGGCTTTGCTTGGGCCCTTCAACTCTTACAGCCAGGGCATTATTGGCCAGGAATGCCCAGTTCGGAGGGGATTACTACTTCAAAATGTATTTGATTCGTAACAACATCAAAAAACTCTAATACCAATAACTAACAACCACAGACAATGATAATCTAAACCATCAAATAAAATGTCTACGGCCCTTGTTCAAGCATGTTTGCGGTACTTGCCAGATAAATCAGTGCCTGCAATCCACGACTGTATCCGCCTCTCCGAGCGTCTGAAAGCAATCCAGCGTTCCTGGTGTGTGGCTGAAGAGGTGAGGGACTCCCTCCTCTCAAACGGAAAAGAAGAGCAAAAAATAGAGTTGGAACATACCTATCATACAGGGATGAGAGAGAGACAGAGAATGAGAGAGAGGCAGAGTATGAGAGAGAGACAGAGAATGAGAGAGAGACAGAGAATGAGAGAGAGACAGAGAATGAGAGAGAGACAGAGAATGAGAGAGAGACAGAGAATGAGAGAGAGACACAGAGAGAGAGAGACAGAGAATGAGAGAGAGACAGAGAGAGGGACATAGGGAGAGAGAGACACAGAGAGAGAGAGACAGACACAGAGAGAGAGAGACAAAAGTAATGTACTGTATAACCATTATACCGTACCCCCTAGTATTCGTGTAATCATTGTCCCACACCCCCTATTACTCACGCTTTGGCAATACTGAAATGTTCTTTTGACATGCCAATCAAGCTGATTTGATTTGAGAGACACAGAGACACACACAGAGACACAGAGAGAGACAGAGATACAGAGACACACACAGAGACACACAGAGAAAAACAGAGACACACAGAGAGAGACAGAGACACACAGAGAGAGACAGAGACACACAGAGAGAGACAGAGACACAGAGAGAGAGAGAGAGAGACACGGGCCTATTTAGTAAGCGTCGATAAGGCTGCGTCTATAGTATTTCAGACGGAGGGAAGGCACACACGCTGCAATACACTTGCTGAAGCCTGAGCCTTTTTATGGCTTTGCAGGGTATGCAGCGGGTGCGATTGGGGGCATGGCAATAAATATTTGGAGGCGTGGCAATAACGTTCCGGCGCGGACGTCACTTCCCTACCTCACATCCCGATCCACCGGCATTTTTTCAGATGCAGCATCTGAAGCACTGTGCAGACAAGAAGAAAAATGCACACAATGCGCACCAGAGATTAAAATATAGTAAATTATTTATTAATAAAACAAGAAATAACCGAGGGGGATCCAACCCCACCTCAGTACTTGATTCTTGTTGCTATTGCCACACTATACGTCCTGACGCCGGAAGGGAAGTTGGTACGCGACCAAGACGAGACACCGGATTTACAGTGGAACCACAACATACCACAGATTGCTGGAGGACCACACTGCGAGGGGCGCAGCCTATCGAGTTTCCCAGTCATCGTCCAAAGTCTGGAGCTGCGGATTGACCACCGGATTACCACAAATCCTCCCTAAGGCCCTCATGCAGTAAGCAGCGATAAGCCACTTATCACCAGCTTATCGCCAAAAAAGCCACACTGATACACACACACACACACACACACATACAGACACACTGATACACACACACACCCACTGATACACACCCACTGATACACACACACACACACACACACACACACACACACTGATACACACACACACACACACACACACACTAATACACACACACACACACTGATACACACACAGACACACACACACACACACACACACACACTGAAACACACACACACACTGAAACACACACACACACTGATACACACACACACACACACACACACACTGAAACACACACACACACTGAAACACACACACACACTGATACACACACACACACACATAACTGATACACACACACACTGATACACACACACTGACATACACACACACACACACACACACACACACACTGATACACACACACACACACAGATACACACAGATACACACGCAAACAGATACACACACACACACAGATACACAAACACACAGAGATACACATACACATACACACACACACACACACACACACACACACACACACACACACACACACACACACTGATACACATACACACACACACACACTGATACACATACACACACACACACACACACACACACACACACACACACACACTGATACACATACACACACACACACACACACACACACACAGATACACACACACTGATACACACACACACACACACACACACACACAGATACAGACACACTGATACGCACACCCACCCACTGATACACACACACACACACACACACACACACACTGATACACACACATACACACACACACACACTAATACACACACACACACACACACACACTGATTCACACACACACACACACACACACTGATTCACATACACACACACCCACTGATACACACACACACACACACACACACTGATAAACACACACACACTGAAACACACACTGAAAAACACACACACACTGATACACACACACACACACACACACACATACACACACACACACTGATACACACACACTGATACACACACACACACACTGATACACACACACACACAGAGATACACCCCGCCTCCCCCTGCACCGCCTGCGACCACGCAGCAACCACTGCCCGCCCCCGAGCCCATCTCCCACACCAAGGGGACGGGGGGAAGTGAGCGCCGGGGGGCAAAGCTGTGAGCGACGGGGGACAAAGCTGTGAGCGCCGGGGAGGCAAAGGTGGGAGCGCCGGGGGGGCAAAGCTGGGAGCGCCGGGGGGGGGGCAAAGGTGGGAGCGCCGGGGGGGCAAAGCTGTGAGCGCGGGGGGGGGGCAAAGGTGGGAGCGCTGGGGGGCAAAGGTGGGAGTGCCGATGGGGCAAAGGTGGGAGCGCCGGGGGGCAAAGGTGGGAGCGCCGGGGGGCAAAGGTGGGAGCGCCGATGGGGCAATGGTGGGAGCGCCGGGGGGGCAAAGGTACAAGGTGGTACAAAGGTAGGCGCACCCCCGCTACCACCTCCTATTACCCCCCCTGGCTGGGACCCGGGACAGAAAGGGGACACTCACCGCGAACAGAGGCGCCGGGAGCGGGAAGACACGTGTGCTCTGCACAAAGCGGAAGTCCCGCCCCCGGCTTCCTCTGACCTGCCTGCAACCAATCCCCTGCGGGCCGGCCGGCATTCTAAGTCCCGCCCCCGGCATCATCATTCATCCAATCTCATGCGGGCCGGCCGGCATTCTAAGTCCCGCCCCCGGCATTCTCCTTCATTCAGTCTCCCCGGCAGCATTCACACACACACATAGAAAATACTTACCGGCCGCCGCATTCTCCTCACCGCCGCTGCCCCGCAATACTGGGACCAGGGACAAAAACCGGGACATAACCGGGACGGAGCTAAAATCGGGACAGGGCAGAAAAAAACGGGACTGTCCCGGCAAAACCGGGACGAATGGTCACCCTACTTACAGACTATTCACTTGAGTGGACCATAAAGTGTCTTATAGAGGGAACTCTAAGGTGTCTTAAGATGCATTAAGATATATTATGTATGTAAATATTTATTTATATAGCGCTTTATAAGAGAGGCAATACAGTACAGAGAATTATAGTACAATAAGTGCAACAAACAAAATCAGACAATAGGAAAGGAAATCCCTGGCCTGCAGAGCTTACAGTCTTAATGCTAGATCCATGGAACTCTGTTGTGTTTACGCTAATAACGGGACATTCCTGAAATTGGTACCTGACCCTGTGTGGAAGGCAGAGACACAGGGGCAGTGCCTGTCAATATCATAAAGAGCAGTGCACTTCCTATTTAGTAGAAGTGTGTGTCAGAGTTAAGAGTTCAGTCCAGAATTAGAGTCTGCTGAGTCTGTCACCTGGCTGGCCCAGGGTGACAGAGAGAGCCTATATCAATTGGCCGTTGGAGAAGGGGAGCCATCAGCCTCTGAGTAGAGCTGATGCAACCTTAGTTAGGGAGGTGGACCAATTCCTCTCACCCTGTTTAGGGGGCGAGGGAAGAGCTAGCCCCACCCTGGGTGCCCTTGACCTGGGGTGGTGGCAGGGACACAGAGACCATCCTGAGGGAGAGCAGTCCTGTGTGGAGGAAGACACCCTGTACCTGATTGACAGTCTTGTTGCTGCTATTCTGCTGCTGTGAATAAAGAGCTGCGGCTGCTTTTAAAGATATACAGTGTGAGACTGGAATCTCTCATCCCCGAGGGGGGGGGGACTCTCTGGAAGGATTCCACCCGTATTCCTGGGGCTCAGAGATGGAGGCGCTGCACCATTACATACATAGTTACATAGTTACATAGTAGATGAGGTTGAAAAAAGACGTACGTCCATCAAGTTCAACCTATGCTAAATTCAGACAACAGATACTTTATTCTATATCTATACTTACTTATTGATCCAGAGGAAGGCAAACAAAAAACCCCATTAAGGGGAAAAATTAATTCCTTCCTGACTCCAAGAATTGGCAATCGGATTAATCCCTGGATCAACATCCTTCCCATATATACTTATTTGGTATATCCCTGTATACCTTTCCCATCTAAAAAGATGTCCAACCTTTTTTTGAACAAATCTTTTGTATCTGCCATCACAGTCTCCATGGGTAATGAATTCCACATTTTAACTGCCCTTACTGTAAAGAACCCTTTCCTTTGTTGCTGGTGAAATTTCCTTTCCTCCAACCTTAAGGGATGGCCCCGAGTCCTTTGTACTGCCCGTGGGATGAATAGTTCTTTTGAAAGCTCCTTGTATTGTCCCTGAATATATTTGTATATAGTTATCATATCCCCTCTTAGACGCCTCTTTTCTAATGTAAATAAATCCAATATAGCTAGCCTCTCCTCATAAGTTAGAATGTCCATCCCCTTTATTAATTTGGTGGCTCTTCTCTGCACTCTCTCTAGTTCCATAATGTCTTTTCTTAGGATTGGTGTCCAAAATTGTACTCCATATTCAAGGTGTGGTCTTACTAATGCTTTGTAAAGGGGCATAATTATGTCTACTTCCCTTCCATCCATTGCCCGTTTGATGCAAGATAAGATCTTGTTTGCCTTTGCAGCTACTGCATGACATTGGGCACTATTGCTAAGCCTGCTGTCTTCAAGCACTCCTAAATCCTTCTCCATCAAGGATTCCCCCAATATATCTCCATTTAATTTGTAAGTCGCCTTTTTATTCTTGCATCCCAAATGCATAACCTTACATGTATCTGTATTAAACCTCATTTGCCATTTACCTGCCCACGTTTCCAGTCTCTCCAAGTCCTTCTGAAGAGAAATTTCATCCTGCTCTGATGAGACGGAGGCATTCACCCCAGAAACCTGATCCTGTCATCCCCCATACCATCGCGGGAGACTCAGGCCCCCCTGTTGCCAGCAGGTATGCACCACACTCAGACACGTAGCCAGACCCTAGTACAGAGGAGGGGGGCCCGATCTGCGATTGGCCCAGGGAAGGGGGGCTACATTGGGAATCGATGTTATTTTTCTTCATATTAATGGGTATCCTCAAAGCTAATGATATGCCAAAATGACGTCCATTAGCAAAACTACAATTGTTTCTTCACTTTTTCTGCTTGATGAATAGGGTGACCAGATTTCGAAAATGAAAAACCGGGACACCTTAAAAAATAATTTATTAAACAAATTACATCACGTGACACCCCCAGTTGGCATGACAACAAGACACTCTGATGCCCCTGCAGTGTTAGTGTGTATAGAGGTGGGGGCTTTGCTTGGGCCCTTCAACTCTTACAGCCAGGGCATTATTGGCCAGGAATGCCCAGTTCGGAGGGGATTACTACTTCAAAATGTATTTGATTCGTAACAACATCAAAAAACTCTAATACCAATAACTAACAACCACAGACAATGATAATCTAAACCATCAAATAAAATGTCTACGGCCCTTGTTCAAGCATGTTTGCGGTACTTGCCAGATAAATCAGTGCCTGCAATCCACGACTGTATCCGCCTCTCCGAGCGTCTGAAAGCAATCCAGCGTTCCTGGTGTGTGGCTGAAGAGGTGAGGGACTCCCTCCTCTCAAACGGAAAAGAAGAGCAAAAAATAGAGTTGGAACATACCTATCATACAGGGATGAGAGAGAGAGACAGAGAATGAGAGAGAGGCAGAGAATGAGAGAGAGACAGAGAATGAGAGAGAGACAGAGAATGAGAGAGAGACAGAGAATGAGAGAGAGACACAGAGAGAGAGAGAGACAGAGAATGAGAGAGAGACAGAGAGAGGGACATAGGGAGAGAGAGACACAGAGAGAGAGAGACAGACACAGAGAGAGAGAGACAAAAGTAATGTACTGTATAACCATTATACCGTACCCCCTAGTATTCATGTAATCATTGTCCCACACCCCCTATTACTCACGCTTTGGCAATACTGAAATGTTCTTTTGACATGCCAATCAAGCTGATTTGATTTGAGAGACACAGAGACACACACAGAGACACAGAGAGAGACAGAGATACAGAGACACACACAGAGACACACAGAGAAAAACAGAGACACACAGAGAGAGACAGAGACACAGAGAGAGACAGAGACACACAGAGAGAGACAGAGACACAGAGAGAGAGAGAGAGAGAGACACGGGCCTATTTAGTAAGCGTCGATAAGGCTGCGTCTATAGTATTTCAGACGGAGGGAAGGCACACACGCTGCAATACACTTGCTGAAGCCTGAGCCTTTTTATGGCTTTGCAGGGTATGCTGCGGGTGCGATTGGGGGCATGGCAATAAATATTTGGAGGCGTGGCAATAACGTTCCGACGCGGACGTCACTTCCCTACCTCACATCCCGATCCACCGGCATTTTTTCAGATGCAGCATCTGAAGCACTGTGCAGACAAGAAGAAAAATGCACACAATGCGCACCAGAGATTAAAATATAGTAAATTATTTATTAATAAAACAAGAAATAACCGAGGGGGATCCAACCCCACCTCAGTACTTGATTCTTGTTGCTATTGCCACACTATACGTCCTGACGCCGGAAGGGAAGTTGGTACGCGACCAAGACGAGAAACCGGATTTACAGTGGAACCACAACATACCACAGATTTCTGGAGGACCACACTGCGAGGGGCGCAGCCTATCGAGTTTCCCGGTCATCGTCCAAAGTCTGGAGCTGCGGATTGACTACCGGATTACCACGGAGCACGAGCCTGTCTCACACAATGCTTTTACCAAACGGATGTTTGTGAGTTTGCTATTTTTATCTTGTCCAGGAAATGAAATTGTTAAACCGAATTTACACATGGAGCGGGCGCTTTCTCTTCTTTTTTTTGTTTAGATATCTATCGAGGAGGTGGTTGTTTCCCCGAAGAGAGCTGCCAGGGCTCCAGAGGACGCCCGAATTGGATCCTTTTATGATTGAGTTATAACATAGCTATTAGAGCTAGGTTTCTGGACTTTTATTGTGTTTAGGCATAGTGTTTATTATTATTTTATTACAGCTACTTTTTAGTAATTGCACTGTTATTAATTCTGACCACTAATTCTCACTGCCATTATAATCTCTCTCTAGCCACAACCAAATTGCTATATCAGCTATATTATTTATTGGTTATACCAGGGGAGCACAAACTTTTGCAGCTCGCCCCCCTGCCTTCCCTCTGCTGGTGCTCGCGCCCCCCCCCCCCTTACCTTGATGCGGCGTCACGTGACCTGCAGCGGCATTTGACGAGGGTGACGTCACATGACCCCGCGGCGTAATTTAACATACTGTGCTATATGTATGCACACACAGCTGTCTCTTACACATACAAATACTGTTTTTCCATCCCTATACACCAATAGGGACCACAAAGTATCCACACACACTTTTAGTTGTGCTACAAACTCTCACATTTCCACACCCACCCACACCATTTATATCCACTCCCACTCCACACACACCTTTTGTAAAGCACTGTATATACTGTGGGCTCTCCATTAATTTTCATTCACACTGATACACATACACACTCTTTCATCACTTGCTTTCAGGAACCTTTTGACACCTCTAGGCATAAAACACATCCACACCGGGGGAAGGACCAGCACAGATAACATTCCAAGAGACACTGTTTTTAAGTATACCTTTTGCTTGCTTCATTCATTGTAACATCACCGGAAGAAGAGATCAGTGTATCTCGAAAGCTCGCACAAATAAAAGCATTTCGTTAGCCACAGAACGGTATCATCTATTTATTTTTTGATTATTGAAGCTCGGCTAACACGGTACTGATACCTCTATATATATATTGCGCGCGCGCACACACATATAACGTTTTATCCAACTTTTTCATTTATCATTTGTAGAGAAAATGAACAATGTCGCCAGAAGTGCTATTTTTCAAAATGTAACATCTCTACTAATTAGTGTAAAATGATACTTCATATAAAGCAGGTTATGGGACCCAGTATAAAATGACCTTCATGTTTCTTATCACATCCCAGTATATGGATACTTTCTATTATCACAAGCTGCTAACATGTGACAGGGCTCAGAGTCTGAGCCCAGAATGTGACATACTGAACATTCTCATTCTAAATTTCAAAAAATATTGTGTTGATTTCTGACCTGACTGCCGTGGTTACAGCTCAACCACTCTGTTCTACTGTATGTCACCACTTTCTGCCACAACCAGCTGACGGTGGATCTGCAAGGAGTTCAACGCTCATTGGCATCACATCTGTGGCTTGGTTGACGTATCATTTCTCCAGCTATTTATTGTATTTTTTTTAAATAGATTATATTTATTTAGTTGAATAGATATTTATTTAGTTTAATAGATATTTATTTAGTTTAATAGATTATATTTCTAAGTTTAATAAATTATATTTCTTAGTTTAATAAGTTATATTTCTTAGTTTAATAAATTATATTTCTTAGTTTAATAAGTTATTTTTCTTAGTTTAATAAATTATATTTCTTAGTTTAATAAGTTATATTTCTTAGTTTAATAAGTTATATTTGTTAGTTTAATAAATTATATTTCTTAGTTTAATAAGTTATATTTGTTAGTTAATAGATTATATTTGTTAGCACAGTAGATTATATTTACTAGTATTTAAGTCTCCCCCTCAGTGCCCCATTAGGACCCGTGCGCATATTTCACATCTTTTCGGAGTCGCTTATTTTTTAGACCCTCGGAGCCGAAACCTAAAGGGGTCAGCTAAGAAAGTTCGGATCAAGAGGAGCCGCACAGCTTAAAGACAGAACATTTCCAAGGGAGATGGAGACAATTTGGGTAAGATCTGATTAAAGGACAACATTTGAGGAAGGAAAGGGTGACGGGGGAGTCTAAGAGGGGGGTGAGAGAGCAAGGTGGTGTGTCAGATTGGGGCAGAGCAAGAGAACGCAAAAATGATGGGGATTTGCTGCACACCAAAAAAAAACAATAAGTAGTGATACTTTTACCGGTGCCCCTTAGTCTCAGGGAAGACCGGCATTTCGTCCAATGGATACAATATGATTGATGGGAAAGGGCACACGGATTTGAATAAAAAAAGATAATTTATTGTGCCACAGACTACAATGTTTCGGCTGCTGGCCTTTCTTTGCTGGATTTAGTGGGTTTAGCCACTTTACCTGAGAAAGACCAGCAGGCCGAAATTTTGTTGTCTATGGCAGTGCAAGAGAAAACAGGTTGGGGGGGGGGTGGGTTCTCGCAAAGTCGCCGACCCATGGGTGAGTGTCTCCGGTGGAAACTAGTCCTGGACCCCGGGAAAGCTGTCTGTGGCCCATACAAGCTGAGTAACATGTAGAAAGGACACATGTATGTTCAGAATGAGTTAGCATGGTATTTTGAGAGGCACCATAGCAGGTCAGTGCAAGTCAGTGCAGAGCACTGCAAGGTCAGTCAATATGAGGAAGGGTCCGATGGAGGAGTTGGAGGGTCCCAGAATATCTCTTAAAGCAGGGGTGCGCAAATCGAGGGGCACGACATTTTCTTGGGAGGAGGGGCTCGGCGCTTACAGTGGCCCCTCGCTCTTCCCCACAGCATTTAAATTAAATGCCGGAGATCGCGCGCAAGGCCTCTGTACAGTAAGTTCCCTTTCCTTGTCTCCGGCGGCTTCTGGCGACAGCAACATGGCGTCACATGATGTGGCATTGCCATAGCAACGTGATATCACATGACGTCGTTACATCAGAACGTCGGAGACAAGGTGGGGAAGGTGGAGGGGGGAGCAGGGGGAAAAGGTTGTGCAACCCTGTCTTAAAGCATTGTATTGCATACAGATCAGAGGCCAAGAATGGATATGGATATCCGATGTGAAGCCGGAAATAAGACAGAAAAGACCGTTTCGGGGGAAGAAGGTGAGTGATGAAATAGCCGTCACTGTGTAACTCTTCCAATTACCTGCAACTTCATGCAGAGAAATAGCAACGCTTGTTTTTAACGTGCTAAGCGCCTAATGGGGAATTCAACTGCTGAGAGGTTAAGGGAGTTACTCACCAAACTCAGCGACGTTTCTGTGTCTCTGTGATAACTCCCCCAGGACATGCCTGAAAACCATAGGTAACTCAATGAATTTTTGATAAATAGAAACATGACCTTCTGGGGAGGGGTTTATAATGGGTACTGGGCCTGGTGAGGTGGGTATAACGGGTACTGGGCCTGGTGAGGTGGGTATAACGAGTACTGGGCCTGGGGAGGGGCGTATAACAGGGTACTGGGCCTTGGGAGGGTTGTATAACTGGGTACTGGGCCTGGGGAGGTGGGTATAACGGGTATTTGCCCTGTGGAGGGCGGTATAACGTGGTATTGGGGATGGGGTATAAGTGGCACAGGAGCTCTTGCGATACAGAGTATCACTGTCCCTGGTTATAAACACTTCATGTCTCCTGCAGATCAGGACACGCACGAAGGTGGTGCCCTTTGTGCTACCAGACGACGAGGCGGGCTACGAGGCGGACGACGAGGCATACGACAAAGCGGGCGTCAAGTGGAACAATGAGGTGGGCTACAAGGCGGCCGATGACGCAGACGTGGTGTACGATGACCAAGGAGCATACGACAGGTGTGGCCGGATATGCTGCTTCACCTTTTTTAGGCGGAGAAGACCCCGGGAGCAGGTAGGAGAATACGAGAGGTGCGGACAGATCTGCTGCTTCACCTTTTTTAGGCGGAGAAGAAGCCAGGAGCAGGTAGCAGAGGAGCCAGGGCGTAGATACAGGGGTATTCTAGGGGCCCTGAGAAGTTGGTTTGACCGCAGGAGAGGCAGATAAGATCAGGAAGGCTGCGGGAGGGGCAGGTACTAGAGGGAGATAGGGATATTGGGCGTGAGAGGGTGAGAGAGAACAAGGAGCAGGGCCGGAGCACGGGTTTCATGCGCCCGAGGCGAAACTTAAAATTTGTGCCCCAGTTGTATAAAAAAATAATAAGATAAATAAAATAATAAAATAAACAGTGGCGTAGCTATCGGGGCTGCAGGGGGTGCGACCGCACCCCAGCGCGACGCAAAATAAAAGGGCGCCAAAATACTGGATAAAAAAAAGAATAATAATTTTAAAAAAAAGATAAATAAATAAAATAATAAGAGGAAAAAATAATAATGATTATTAATGCGCCCCTAGGACCTCTGCGCGCTAGGCGACCGCCTAATGGCCGGCCGGCCCTGCGAGGTATGCGGGAGGAAAAGGGGTGAATGGGATAGATATGCAGGGGGATGGGGGATGGGGGAGCAGGTGAGTTATACACAGGGGCACAAGGGCCCCATCACCCGCATCTCTATATACTGAGTGTGCCCCTGTGTATAACAACGCTGATCTGTGCTGCTCTATCTGATCTCACTGCGCAGTGATCCAGGGACCATCCGATCGCCATTTAATGGGGTCAGGAAGGAATTTTTTTCCCCCATTGCACAGCAGGGGTTATGTTTCGCCTTCCTCTGGATCACAGCAACAAACTGCCCTTTGTGCATGAATTATCAGTGAGATCTTTATACACCCTGCATTGGTCTTCACCCCCTCGCTGCCGGAGGGGCCTGCAATGCACTGCTCTGCGTGTTACTGTATCGCTCTGCAATGTGCTGCAGGCCCCACCCAGCAAAGAGATTAATTATTTCAATAAAATACTCTCTTTAATCCAAGCTATGTGTAGTGTCTTTTCTATCCGTTGTATCTATTGCTAACAGCTCAGTGATTCTTACCCAGGACGCTGCACTAGTGTCACGCTGCCAAGCCGGGTGTGAAGAAGGTTTATAGGGTCACATATACACTTCTGCCAAAACACGAGTGCAAACAGGAAGCCCCTCTGATCTGTCATATCTTTTATTACACAAAACGGTATCTAAAAAGGTAAAAATAACATACATGGGATTCTGCTACAAATATCTCTCTAATTACAAACCAATTAGCAAATCATTCAGATTAGAGTCGAGCGAAAGAAAGGGTTAAGTATCTCATGTACAGTATATGCAGTGTAGGCTGTCCTGTAGCATTACATGCAGGGGGCAAAGGTTAGGAGATATAAGAAATTCTGATCTCAGAGCTGACCGGCTGAACTGCTCTTCCGGCTGACCTGCTCTACTGGCTGACCGGCTCTACTGGCTGACCGGCTGATCTGCTCTACTGGCTGACCAGCTGACCTGCTCTACTGGCTGACCGGCTGATCTGCTCTACTGGCTGACCGGCTGACCTGCTCTACTGGCTGACCGGCTGACCGGCTGATCTGCTCTACTGGCTGACCGACTGACCTGCTCTACCTGCTGACTGGCTTCCCTTCTTTCAGCTAAATGACCTGAATTGTGGCCCCTGTATCTCCCAATTAAAGCTGCAGTTCAGTCAATATCCTGCATGTGTGTGTTTTTTTTAATAAATCAGTTCTGTATTAAGAAAAAATACTTTTAGCATTTTCTGTTTTAAAAAAAACAACTTTGAAAGACCAATTTTCTTCTATTCTATTTTAACAGCCATTTGCTAAGGCACTGCCCCTTCATGTCCTGTCACAAGCCCTGGCACACCCCTTTTTCAGCCCTGCCCTCCCTCTAGCACATGTCAATGCAGGAGTGCTCATGAATATTCATGAGCTTCCACTGAGAGACAGAAGCAGAAGAAAAACAGATCCCTTCACTAATTATGTCACCAAATTTCGCCTATCAATACATGGAGAACGAATTGACCTGCAGCTATACAGTTCTTTAGGTAATTAGAGATTGCCCACATGAAACTATTGAAGTAAAAAAATAAATAAAATTAAAAAAAAAAGACTGAACTGCAGCTTTAAACGTTTTATTGGCGTATTCTTGTTTGACTCGTTCTATACAGACATTTTCTATATATTCATTGTGGGATTTGATAACATCTGTAAGATCTCTCAGAACATCACATTCTGCACAAATGCTGCTTCATTAAAGCCCAGGGGTGGCACTTTATGCATTCTCAAACTTTTAGGCAACATCCCCAATTTCCAAAAGTGGGATTAAATCTGTGCATATTTAAATGGTTAATTTTCTCACTGAGACTCCTAAATCCCTCCCCAAATATATCTGTTTCACATAAAAGTGTGTGCGCTTCTCCTTCCGCCTAACTGGCACGTCGTCCTTACGGGTGCCACTCCGTGTAACTCCACGCTGCCCTCCAGTGGCAAAAGAAATAAGATACATTTACTATACTCGTCTGGCAGCTGCTCCCGTATAAGGTGGGTAACTCTGTATTAGGGGTCTTGGTTAGAGTATATTTTATACTTATGTCGGATAGATGAGGAATTAATATTCCTAACAGGTTATTGTGAGAGGCCTTAGATCTTATCCTATATGCACGCAGCCCTCGCCTCTCTGACCTTGAACACGTACTTCAGTCTGATTTTTTGAGACTTGAAACTGGATTTCCCAAAACAAACTGATTTTAAACACTGACAAGACTGTAACAATGGTATTTGGGACCAGAGCTAAATTGCTAAAGCTGCCAATGACAGAGCTTCAGATAAAAACCAGCTCTAAAACCATCCTAGCCCCTGTTACTTGTTTGAAATATCTGGGCATTCAACTCCCATTTAACATTTGGGTTGCACATTGATACCCTGACATCCAAATCCTATGCCAAACTATGTGTACTTTAAAGGAACAAATCCTCCCTAAGGCCCTCATGCAGTAAGCAGCGATAAGCCACTTATCACCAGCTTATCGCCAAAAAAGCCACACTGATACACACACACACACACACACACACATACAGACACACTGATACACACACACACACCCACTGATACACACACACACACACACACACACACACACACTGATACACACACACACACACACACTAATACACACACACACACACACTGATACACACACACACACTGAAACACACACACACACTGAAACACACACACACACTGATACACACACACACACACACACATAACTGATACACACACACACTGATACACACACACTGACACACACACACACACACACACTGATACACACACACACACACACACACAGATACACACAGATACACACACACACACAGATACACAAACACACAGAGACTAGGTGTACTTTACAGTAACAAATCCTCCCTAAGGCCCTCATGCAGTAAACAGCGATAAGCCACTTATCACCAGCTTATCGCCAAAAAAGCCTACAGCGATTCAGTAAGCCCAGAGAAAGCTGCGATTAAAGCAAAAATAACCGTTTTTTTTGGCCGGAAAAAAATTAATCGGCAGACGCGCGGTGATAAGCCACTTTTCGGCACTGATCGCCAGTTTTTCAAACACGCTCAATTCTATAAGCCCTGATCTGCTTATTGCGGCTGATCGCCACTTTAAAATTGCTGTTTCTTCTCCAAATTGTCCAGCCACAAAAGTTGGCAAGAAGGTGGGGTGAAGCTGCGATGAAAATAAAATGCATGTGTCCCGGAGCTGATATCCAGTAATATCAGCACCAGAGACCCCCGGCAGGAATCCGATGCATAAAAAGTGCATTTACAGGCAACTTCATTACCGCCAAGGCAATGAAGGGGTTATACACCCGTGCCAGGCTTATTGTGGGTAGCGGGGGTGGGTGAAGGTGGTATTTGGCCCTGGGTGAATGTTTAGGCCTTGCCAGGGGGTTGCGGGATGACTTAACCTCTTCTTTAACTTAGCGGTTAATACCGCTAAGGTAATGAAGGGGTTAACCCCTCCCGCTACCCCCCCCCCCCCCACCCGGTAGGCCTAAACACCCATCCTTGGGGCCAATACACCGTTCACCCACCCCCACTACCCACAATAAACAAAAATACACATAACAACCCCACTACCCACCTCCTAGGTCCCTAATAAACCATTACAGTATTCATAAAACCATTATTTTTTTACACCCAGGATTATTACATGGGATTAGGGCTATGTTATTGAGTGAGGGGTTGTATGTTTGTATTAGTAGGGACAAGCAAGGCCGGAGCCAGATGGGTTCCTCCTGCCTCTGTCCTCCCTGTCTCCTGACCCTTCCTGTAGCCGGACATACAGAATATGGATAACAGAAGGGGAAATAAAACTAAGAGGTGCCGGCAGGAGAAGGCCGTGTCATATCTATTCTTAGGGTGACCAGATTTTGAAAATGAAAAACCGGGGGACACAATTATATTATTATTTATTTTAAAACATTTTTTTTTTACATTAACAGTTTATTTATTGTATTACACTTATACTTTTGTTACGTGTGTGTGTGTGTGTGTGTGTGTGTGTGTGTGTGTGTGTGTGTGTGTGTGTGTGTGTGTGTGTGTGTGTGTGTGTGTGTGTGTGTGTGTGTGTGTGTGTGTGTGTGTGTGTGTGTGTGTGTGTGACTGCCTGACATTTGGATGGGTGGGTGGGTGGGTGGGAGACTGCCTGATACTTGACTGCCTGACACTTGGGTGGGTGACTGACTGACACGTGGGTGGGTGACTGACTGACACGTGGGTGGGTGGTAGACTGCCTGACACGTTAGACTGCCTGACACGTGGGTGGGTGACTGACTGACACGTGGGTGGGTGGTAGACTGCCTGACACGTTAGACTGCCTGACACGTGGGTGGGTGGGTGACTGACTGCCTGACATATGGGTGGGTGACTGACTGACACGTGGGTGAGTGGGTTGGTGTCTGTATACATTCTGTCACTGATACACACAGACACTGGGAGGGGGGCAGTCACACACACACTGGGGGGGCAGTCACACACACACACACAGAATGGGAGGGGGCAGACACACACACAGACTTGGAGGGGCACATAAACACACTGGGAGAGGGGCATCACACAGTGGGAGGGGGCACACAGACACAGACACACAGACTGGGAGGGGGCAGTCACACATACACTGGGAGGGGGGGCAGTCACACACACAGACTGGGAGGGGGGGCAGTCAAACACACACAGACTGGGAGGGGGGCAGTCACACACACACAGACTGGGAGGGGGGGCAATCACACACACACAGACTGGGAGGGGGGGCAGTCACACACACACAGACTGAGAGGGGGGGCAGTCACACACATACACTGGGAGGAGGGGGGCAGTCACACACACAAAGACTGGGAGGGGCGGCAGTCACACACACACACACACTGGGAGGGGGGCAGTCACACACACACACTGGGAGGGGAGGCAGTCACACACACACACTGGGGGGGGGGCAGTCACACACACACACACTGGGAGGGGGGCAGTCACACACACACACTGGGAGGAGGGGCAGTCACACACACACTGGGCGGGGGGCAGTCACACACACACACACACACACACACACACACACACACACACACACACACACACACACACACACACACACACACACACACACACACACACACACACACTGGGAGGGGGGGCAGTCACACACACACTGGGAGGGGGCAGTCACACACACACTGGGAGGGGGGCAGTCACACACACACTTTGATGGGGGCAGTCACACACACACTGGGAGGGGGGCAGTGACACACACACACACACACACTGGGAGGGGGGGCAGTCACACACACACTGGGAGGGGGGCAGTCACACACACACTGGGAGGGGGGCAGTCACACACACACTTTGATGGGGGCAGTCACACACACACTGGGAGGGGGGCAGTGACACACACACACACACACACAATGGGAGGGGGGCAGTAACACACACACTGGGAGGGGGGCAGTCACACACACACTGGGAGTGGGGGCAGTCACACACACACACACACACACACACACACTGGGAGGGGGGGCAGTCACACACACACTGGGAGGGGGGCAGTCACACACACACTGGGAGGGGGGCAGTCACACACACACTGGGAGAGGCGCAGTCACACACACACTGGGGGGGGCAGTCACACACACACTGGGAGGGGGGGCAGTCACACACACTGGGAGGGGGGGCAGTCACACACACACACACAGAATGGGAGGGGGGCAGACACACACACAGAATGGGAGGGGGCAGACACACACACACACACACAGACTTGGAGGGGGCACATACACACACTGGGAGAGGGGCATCATAGAGTGGGAGGGGGCAGACAGACACACACACAGACACACAGACTGGGAGGGGGCAGACAGACACACACACAGACACACAGACTGGGAGGGGGCAGTCACACATACACTGGGAGGGGGGGGCAGTCACACACACACAGACTGGGAGGGGGGCAGTCACACACACACAGACTGGGAGGGGGGGCAGTCACACACACACAGACTGGGAGGGGGGGGCAGTCACACAAACACAGACTGGGAGGGGGGGCAGTCACGCACACACAGACTGGGAGGGGGGGCAGTCACACACACACAGACTGGGAGGGGGGGCAGTCACACACACAGACTGGGAGGGGGGCAGTCACACACACACTGGGAGGGGGGGCAGTCACACACACACTGGGAGGGGGGCAGTCACACACACACTGGGAGGGGGGGCAGTCACACACACAGACTGGGAGGGGGCAGTCACACACACACTGGGAGGGGGGCAATCATACACACACAGACTGGGAGGGGGGCAGTCACACACACACACACAGACTAGGAGGGGGCAGTCACACACACACACAGACTGGAGGAGAGAAGGGAGGGGGGCAGTGCTGAGGGAAGGGGAGGGCCCGGTATTACTGGAGGAGAGAAGGGAGGGGGGCAGTGCTGAGGGAAGGGGAGGCCCGGCATTACTGGAGGAGAGAAGGGAGGGGGCAGTGCTGAGGGAAGGGGAGATCCGGCATTACTGGAGGAGAGAAGGGAGGGGGGCAGTGCTGAGGGAAGGGGAGGCCCGGCATTACTGGGGGAGAGCAGGGAGGGGGACAGTGCTGAGTGAAGGGGAGGGCCCGGCACTACTGGAGGAGTGAAGGGAGGGGGCAGTGCTGAGGGAAGGGGAGGCCCGGCATTACTGGAGGAGAGAAGGGAGGGGGGCAGTGCTGAGAGCCCCACCCCACCAAACACATACAGTACAGTAATGGGCACAATAACTATTATCCAGACACGTGGTCATCTCTCCATATTTACTACACGGACTTGCACAGGCGATGGTTGCGAGCTGTGACTCCCAGACAGGCAGAAAGCTGCAGTGATACCCAGGGGGAGGTGGAGAGACCTCTGATTGCTTCCTCCTCTCCTGCAGCATCTCCTCCAGTGTATCATCCCATACAGGAGTCACAGCATGGGGGGGGGGGGGAGGATCCCATCCTATATGGCAGAGGAAGGATAGCAGTGCCTGCCCTACCCCTCCTTGTCACATGGGATTAGGGCTATGTTATTGAGTGAGGGGTTGTATGTTTGTATTAGTAGGGACAAGCAAGGCCGGAGCCAGATGGGTTCCTCCTGCCTCTGTCCTCCCTGTCTCCTGACCCTTCCTGTAGCCGGACATACAGAATATGGATAACAGAAGGGGAAATAAAACTAAGAGGTGCCGGCAGGAGAAGGCCGTGTCATATCTATTCTTAGGGTGACCAGATTTTGAAAATGAAAAACCGGGGGACACAATTATATTATTATTTATTTTAAAACATTTTTTTTTTACATTAACAGTTTATTTATTGTATTACACTTATACTTTTGTTACGTGTGTGTGTGTGTGTGTGTGTGTGTGTGTGTGTGTGTGTGTGTGTGTGTGTGTGTGTGTGTGTGTGTGTGTGTGTGTGTGTGTGTGTGTGTGTGTGTGTGTGTGTGTGTGTGTGTGTGTGTGTGAGACTGCCTGACATTTGGATGGGTGGGTGGGTGGGTGGGAGACTGCCTGATACTTGACTGCCTGACACTTGGGTGGGTGACTGACTGACACGTGGGTGGGTGACTGACTGACACGTGGGTGGGTGGTAGACTGCCTGACACGTTAGACTGCCTGACACGTGGGTGGGTGACTGACTGACACGTGGGTGGGTGGTAGACTGCCTGACACGTTAGACTGCCTGACACGTGGGTGGGTGGGTGACTGACTGCCTGACATATGGGTGGGTGACTGACTGACACGTGGGTGAGTGGGTTGGTGTCTGTATACATTCTGTCACTGATACACACAGACACTGGGAGGGGGGCAGTCACACACACACTGGGGGGGCAGTCACACACACACACACAGAATGGGAGGGGGCAGACACACACACAGACTTGGAGGGGCACATAAACACACTGGGAGAGGGGCATCACACAGTGGGAGGGGGCACACAGACACAGACACACAGACTGGGAGGGGGCAGTCACACATACACTGGGAGGGGGGGCAGTCACACACACAGACTGGGAGGGGGGGCAGTCAAACACACACAGACTGGGAGGGGGGCAGTCACACACACACAGACTGGGAGGGGGGGCAATCACACACACACAGACTGGGAGGGGGGGCAGTCACACACACACAGACTGAGAGGGGGGGCAGTCACACACATACACTGGGAGGAGGGGGGCAGTCACACACACAAAGACTGGGAGGGGCGGCAGTCACACACACACACACACTGGGAGGGGGGCAGTCACACACACACATTGGGAGGGGAGGCAGTCACACACACACACTGGGGGGGGCAGTCACACACACACACACTGGGAGGGGGGCAGTCACACACACACACTGGGAGGAGGGGCAGTCACACACACACTGGGCGGGGGGCAGTCACACACACACACACACACACACACACACACACACACACACACACACACACACACACACTGGGAGGGGGGGCAGTCACACACACACTGGGAGGGGGCAGTCACACACACACTGGGAGGGGGGCAGTCACACACACACTTTGATGGGGGCAGTCACACACACACTGGGAGGGGGGCAGTGACACACACACACACACACACACACACTGGGAGGGGGGGCAGTCACACACACACTGGGAGGGGGGCAGTCACACACACACTGGGAGGGGGGCAGTCACACACACACTTTGATGGGGGCAGTCACACACACACTGGGAGGGGGGGCAGTGACACACACACACACACACAATGGGAGGGGGGCAGTAACACACACACTGGGAGGGGGGCAGTCACACACACACTGGGAGTGGGGGCAGTCACACACACACACACACACACACACTGGGAGGGGGGGCAGTCACACACACACTGGGAGGGGGGCAGTCACACACACACTGGGAGGGGGGCAGTCACACACACACTGGGAGAGGCGCAGTCACACACACACTGGGGGGGGCAGTCACACACACACTGGGAGGGGGGGCAGTCACACACACTGGGAGGGGGGGCAGTCACACACACACACACAGAATGGGAGGGGGGCAGACACACACACAGAATGGGAGGGGGCAGACACACACACACACACACAGACTTGGAGGGGGCACATACACACACTGGGAGAGGGGCATCATAGAGTGGGAGGGGGCAGACAGACACACACACAGACACACAGACTGGGAGGGGGCAGACAGACACACACACAGACACACAGACTGGGAGGGGGCAGTCACACATACACTGGGAGGGGGGGGCAGTCACACACACACAGACTGGGAGGGGGGCAGTCACACACACACAGACTGGGAGGGGGGGCAGTCACACACACACAGACTGGGAGGGGGGGGCAGTCACACAAACACAGACTGGGAGGGGGGGCAGTCACGCACACACAGACTGGGAGGGGGGGCAGTCACACACACACAGACTGGGAGGGGGGGCAGTCACACACACAGACTGGGAGGGGGGCAGTCACACACACACTGGGAGGGGGGGCAGTCACACACACACTGGGAGGGGGGCAGTCACACACACACTGGGAGGGGGGGCAGTCACACACACAGACTGGGAGGGGGCAGTCACACACACACTGGGAGGGGGGCAATCATACACACACAGACTGGGAGGGGGGCAGTCACACACACACACACAGACTAGGAGGGGGCAGTCACACACACACACAGACTGGAGGAGAGAAGGGAGGGGGGCAGTGCTGAGGGAAGGGGAGGGCCCGGTATTACTGGAGGAGAGAAGGGAGGGGGGCAGTGCTGAGGGAAGGGGAGGCCCGGCATTACTGGAGGAGAGAAGGGAGGGGGCAGTGCTGAGGGAAGGGGAGATCCGGCATTACTGGAGGAGAGAAGGGAGGGGGGCAGTGCTGAGGGAAGGGGAGGCCCGGCATTACTGGGGGAGAGCAGGGAGGGGGACAGTGCTGAGTGAAGGGGAGGGCCCGGCACTACTGGAGGAGTGAAGGGAGGGGGCAGTGCTGAGGGAAGGGGAGGCCCGGCATTACTGGAGGAGAGAAGGGAGGGGGGCAGTGCTGAGAGCCCCACCCCACCAAACACATACAGTACAGTAATGGGCACAATAACTATTATCCAGACACGTGGTCATCTCTCCATATTTACTACACGGACTTGCACAGGCGATGGTTGCGAGCTGTGACTCCCAGACAGGCAGAAAGCTGCAGTGATACCCAGGGGGAGGTGGAGAGACCTCTGATTGCTTCCTCCTCTCCTGCAGCATCTCCTCCAGTGTATCATCCCATACAGGAGTCACAGCATGGGGGGGGGGGGAGGATCCCATCCTATATGGCAGAGGAAGGATAGCAGTGCCTGCCCTACCCCTCCTTGTCACATGGGATTAGGGCTATGTTATTGAGTGAGGGGTTGTATGTTTGTATTAGTAGGGACAAGCAAGGCCGGAGCCAGATGGGTTCCTCCTGCCTCTGTCCTCCCTGTCTCCTGACCCTTCCTGTAGCCGGACATACAGAATATGGATAACAGAAGGGGAAATAAAACTAAGAGGTGCCGGCAGGAGAAGGCCGTGTCATATCCATTCTTATGAAATAGTATTCTTCCCGAGCTGCACTCAGACCTCTCTCCCACACACCCACAGGACAGCCCACTAAACAGACACAGCCCCGCCCCCTGTGATGTCAGCAGGACCTCCTCTCTGTCTAGGCCTGCACAGAGCCAGGGGCCCGCCTCTATCACAGAGGCGGGGCTTGGTGAGGGGGAAAAACCCATGGTCACTACTGGCGCCTGCCCTTACCAGGGCTTACTCCAGTAGTAGAAGGATAAGTAGCCCGTTCTGCTTACAGGGGGCTACATACAAATAACAGATCATGGGAATAAGTGCTTCAGACAAAAAGTTACATTTCGGAAGAGTCCCTGCTCCAAAGAGCTTACAATCTAATTGTTAGGAAGAATGTATAGAGACAGTGGGATGGCGTTCTGGTAAGTGCGTCTGCAGGGGGCCGAGCTTCATGTATCGTGTGTATAGTATTAGCCACGGGGTTACTCATATGCTTCTTTAAGCAGGTGTGCCTTAAGGTGGCTCTTAAAGGTCATCCCAGAGTGTGGGGCAGTCAGTGAGAAAGGGTTAAGGCGGGAGAGGGCTTTAGATACAAAGGGGGTACAACGCAAGAGTCGGGATGGTGCATAGCGAGAAATTAGGGCTGAGATGTAAAAGGGGCAGAGGAGTGTAAAGCTTTAAAAGTGAGGAGGAGAATTGAGTGTGAGATGCGAGATTTGATAGGAAGCCAGGAGAGGGGTTTCAGGAGGGGAAACGCTGAGACAGATTTAAGAAAGAGTGCAGGGGCGTGGTTTGGGGCCTGACAGGGATAGTCAGGTTTGTCTGAAGCTCCCTAAGATATACATTTGACTGAGTAATACTAGCCCAAATTCGGAAATTCGGACAAAATAATAAATAATTATTATATGCCAAGAATCCCAGAAGCAGACTTGCTAGTGTAACGGGTATTCCCCCATACAATCGCATATAATGTGTGTGTGCGGGGAGCTCAGTGTTACCAGGTGTGGTGCTTTACCTGTTAGGCTCACGGGGGCCTAAGCCTCCGCCACGGGGAGCCTGGGGCACGTATGATAGTAATATGAGCAACCTCGTACTCAGTGCAGAGCCTCCACCTGCGACGGCTCCCACCCGAGGGGGAGTGATCCTCGCAGGACAATATATATATATATATCACACAACAGCATATATATTACAACCAATAACTTTACTTGTGAGCATAGAACGAACTTGCATATAATAACAGGTGTCCCTCTCTAGAGGCGACACTACTACGGCGTCTCGCAGGACGCAACCTCCTCCCACCGGGTGATCCCACCCCGTGTCCAGTAACCCCACACAATATGTCCCTTTAAATGATATGGATGTGTGTGACTGCGCAGCCACTAGTCCCGTGTGAGGACTCTGTTGGTGCACTTGTTGTTACTGGTTACCTGCCGAGCGCTCCCGTGCTCGGGCCTGCAATGGCTTCACAAAGGATCAGACGAGCTCCCACACGACATCCAGGATCCACCCGCGTGGTGATCCGTCAGGGGCGATCCCACCCTGAAGATAGTCCAGCTCTCTTTAATGGCGGAGACTTGAGCCCAAGTCTCTCCGCAGGAAACGCAGCATCCGCTGTGTCCCCAACTATCAAACAGCTAATGGGGCAGGGTCCCTAACCTAGGGCCTATCCCTATAGCACTCAGCTACTGGTTACTCAGGGCTATCTGGGGCCTGGGGGGATGCTGGCCTAGTGCAGGGAGTCACTGACTCCCGCACCCTACCTCCTTCCCTTAGCTGCTCCGGTCACCAACTGTCACCAACTGCCAGCCCCCGAAATGTATCAATCTCCCTGCAGGGACATGCTGCCGCCCTATTGGCTCCCTTGGGTCATGTGACTCTGTCCCTGTGCACCCTGGGGGCTGACTGCCCTGTGAGTACCCGAAGGGGCTCTGAGCCCTGACAGGGGACCTGGCTACACTTGCGATCGCGGGCTATTCGTGCCCCCCTGCCGGACCACCCTTGGGTTGGGTCGGGGGACGAGGAGGCAAACACCACGGGAGCAGAATAAAAGTGTCGAAAAAGGCAGTGACATCGCGGGACCACCGAGCTCCCAGTACCTCCTAACACACGCGGCCGATCCTACAAAATGGTCGCTGGGCACCAATAAAAAAGATAAGAGCTAGCGGCTATAGGCGGAGCGGAGCGGTCTACGGCTATCTGCGCCACCGGGGCTTTCAGACTTGCCTCCCATCTAAGGGCTGGGACTGTTGGCGGGATGTGCGGTGGAGGTGCGGGGCTCTGGTTCGGCTGTGTGGCATCTAAAATGGCCGATCATTGCCCTGTGACAGAGAGGGAGTTGTGTGCCGGGCTTACCTTCACCCCTGCCGGCAGGTCCATCTGAGCGTGCTTTCCCGCGCCCCCCTCCGCCTTCATGCGTCCCCCTCTGCCCCCGCTGTGAGGAGGGGGACAGAGCAGCTGATTGACTGAGCTGTCTTGCTCCGTGCGTTTCAGCCGGATCCAAGATGGCCACCACCAGTTTGAATTAAAGGCACAGCTTCCCCAAGAAAAGAAATAAATACACAAACACAAAAAAAAAAAAAAAAACAGCCTGATCCTAACCAAGGTGCTGCTGAAGCATAATAGTAACATTCAAAAGCAGCTATACATGCCTTTGTCACTAGGCAACGCCCACGCCTGAAAAACAAATTGCAGTTTTATTAAAGTGGCTCGTCTACAGAGGAGTGGCACAGCAGTCACCTGCAATATTGAATGACTTTGCTCTTTTAAAAATGTTCTAAGGGCAGCGCATGCGCGACGGCGAGGTGGATAGTTGCCTAAAACTTGGGCTCTGCCCCCACCGGCAGTAAAAAGAATCTAAAGCGGCGGATAAATATCGCAAGTCCGACAGTGGCGGCAAAATCAAGCATAGGAACACCCAAACAGGCCAAAAGGGGGACCCCGGTACTAACGGACTATTTTAATAGATCGGAGATGGCTAAGGCGGGAAGTTCAGAGTCACGGAACGCGGGCATAGCCCCCCGGCCGCTATGTCTTTTCCTGGGCCCTACCAATGTAAGCCCTCTTAGGTGCTGGAAGTGGCGGGATAATTCCATCCTAAGGCCTTGTGTGGTTTTGAATCCTTGGATTGTAACAGAGTATCCAAGGGTGATAGCCAGATAGTGCCAACCTGAGGGGTGGGTACTGATTGGACCACACACTGGATGTGAGGGCCTATCAGTATCCAGATCTGGTTTGTTATGAGTCAGAGTTACAGCCACTCCCCAAAGGATATAAATAATGACACTATCCTAAATTCTGGGCTCTTGTCATTCTCTCTCCTCCCTCTGTGGAGTGAGCAACATCTGCCCGCCATCTCATAAGGAGATGTGAGGAGAGGTCCAACAGGCCTGACCTGGGCCTAAAGCCTGAGTCAGGACAAAGCAGGAAGGGAAGAATGTAATGGCTCTGTTATGTAATCTTAGGGTGACCATTTGTCCTGGTTTTGCCGGGACAGTCCCGGTTTTTTCTCTCCTGTCCCGGGTTTTGGTGAGGAGGATGCGGCAGCCAGTAAGTATTCTCCATGTGAATGAATGTATGCTGTATGCTGCCGGAGGGAGGGGTGGGGGTTTGGATGAAGGGCCGCATGGGATTGGATGAATGATGATGCCGGGGGGGGGGGGGGCTTAGAATGCCGGCCGGGCCACAGGGGATTGGTTGCAGGCAGAGAGGAAGCCGGGCGCGGGGCTTCAGCTTTGAGTTTGTGTCTGCCTTCCTATCCTGGCTCCTCTGTCTGCTCTGCGGTGTCGCCCCCCTCCCCCCTTGCTCTCCCTTTGCCCCCCTGGCTCTCCCTTTGCCCCCCTGGCTCTCCCTTTGCCCTCCTTGCCCCCCTGGAGATCCCTTCCCCCCCCTGGTGCCCCCTTGCACTCCCTTGGCCCCCCTAGTGCTCCTTTGCCCCCCTGGCTCTCCATTTGCCCCCCTGGCTCTTCCATTGCCCCCCCTTGCGCTCGCCTTACCCCCCTGGCGCTCCCTTTGCCCCCCTCCCCTGGAGCTCCCTTTGCCCCCCTGGTGCTCGCCTTACCCCCCTGGTGCTCCCTTTGCCCCCCGGCTCTCCCTTTGCCCCATGGCTCTCCCTTTTCCCCCCTGGTGTTCCTTTTGCCCCCCTGGCGCTCCCTTTGCTCCCCCTGTTGCTCCATTTGCCCCCCTGGCACTCCATTTGCCCCCCTGGCGCTCCCTTTGCCCCCTTGGCGCTCACCTTGCCCCCCTGGTGCTACTGTCGCTCCCTTTGCCCCCCCTGGTGCTCCATTTGCCCCTCCCTGGTGCTCCTGGCGCTCCCTTTGCCCCCCCTGGTGCTCCCTTTGCCCCACCTGGCACTCCCTTTGTCCCCCCCCTGGCTCTCCACTTGCCCCCCTGGCTCTCCCTTTGCCCCCCTGGTGTTCCCTTTGCCCTCCTTGCCCCCCTGATGCTCCCTTTGCCCCCCTGGCTCTCCCTTTGCCCTCCTTGCCCCCCTGGTGCTCTCTTTGCCCCACCTGGTGCTCCCTTTGCCCCCCCTAGTGCTTCCTTTGCCCCCCACCCCCCTGCACTCCCTTTGCCCCCGGTCCCCTTGGTGCGGGAGATAGGTGCATGGGGAGGGGGGGAGCCGCCTGCTCGGATCGTCGGCCTTTCCTCTCTCTCCCGCCCCCCCTCCAGTCACTCACATCCGTCGCAACAAAGAAGAAAAAAGTTAGAAGTTATGATTGGGTTTCTCAATTTCCCTACTTTTAGATTTTTGTGGGGCAGCTACATTCCTCCCTGAGTCACTGGGGTTTTTATATGATTGTTCAAGAGAAGTTTAAAGGAACGCTTTACTGAACATAGGAGAAACATCTTAAGAGGCTTCCTTGGACATGGGGTTTCACGTCATTTTTTAACAGCCCACAATAATGATATAGGAGGATTATCCATTGTCGGTATTGAACACATTAGCCATACAACCATGAGGGTGACAGGCTTTTAAAACTTAGAAAACAGGAGACCTACTGGATTTGCAAATTACAAACAATGAGTCCAGTGGGTCTGAATGAAGAACTGGATCTTTTAGCTTTTCAGTAATTGTTATCTGTCTCATAAACCATTTATCTATTGAGATTTAAAGTATCTCTATTCTTTATCTGATTTTAAATGTTTTAAATTCTATTTATGAGTGTTTAATATATTATCTATTTCATGTATTGATTTTTTTGTAATCAAGTCAGTCAGTTATTCAATTATACTGTATATATCTGTGGGTTATATAAGGTGTTTTAACTGTATAGCTAAATTATTATAATACATATTGATGAATCCATTTGTTTAATAATGACAAACACCGATAAATTCATAAAAGAATGTATTTTTAATTCATATTTTATTAAATTTTTAAAAAATGTAAAATATTTTTAATTTATCCTATATTGTAATTAATCTTTTTTATATCATGTTTTTTGTTTAAGTATTGTTTTTTTCTTTGTTTGTGACATGAACCAGTCATTTGTATCAATAGCACCAGTCCATTAAGAAAATAGGTTTAATGAACCAATATGGAAGTTCATTATCACACTAATTGAGCCATTGCAATTAACTTGGCTATAAATTAATATGGCACTGGTGCATTGATATCCCTGACGAAGCCTTTTGGTGAAACGCGTAGGAGGAGGAGCAATAGGGTGTTGCTTCCATACAGTGCAGTGGAGTAGAGCTGTTAACACCACACGCTGGGCTCCAGCTGATCAAAACCTGTTTGCCTGGTGATCGGCAACTAGCAGGAGGAGGAGAGCTGATAGATGAAGCCCAGAGACTACCGGGAAGGGTCTGTGCGTCACAGCCGGAAGTGACATCAGACCCGGACACCCGGAGGGCTGTCTGCTATCGTGCGCACCAGCGCATCTGAGCAGCTTGCTACGGAGCAGATTTCGGGACCAAAGAACACTACTGGATACCAACGGACCAAAGTGGATCAAGGGTGAGCATTTTGAGCATTGTCTCAACCCTGGGGTACCCCCTATTTTACCTAAACCTGCCCGGGCAGTGCACAGATTGCAGGACTGAGACTTACTATCGGTAGGGTGACCAGATTTTGAAAATGAAAAACCGGGACACATTTATATATTGTGACAGAAACCAGGGGATGGTAATAAATTCCGTATATAGGGCTCCCAGGATACTAAACAGTTTCTATCCTGTTTGGCCTGGGAGTGCAGCCTTATAATACATACACTCCATCCCACAGTTTGGCAAGCGCTGGAACTGAGGGATGAGAGATCCAGACCAGAGTTTGTCTGCTGCCTGATTTCTGTCACCTGTCATGCTAATTAGGAATCAGGTATGTAAGACTGTTTTCCTGTTTGCTCTGGTCTCTCCACAAGAGCCAGGAGGCTGGAAGGCTGCTGAACTACAGAGGGGAGAAGCCTCTTCCCCAAACAGGTTCAATCTTTCTGTTCATTTGTATAAGACTGCAAAAGTACCTTGTTTTGTTGTTGGGAGTGGAAAAGCCACTTCCAACCCTGAGTCAGGGATATCTAAGTTAAGTTATCGCTCAGATGAGCAGCTTTTGTTTTGATCTGTTTTCTGTTGTATGCACTGTGGCAGTCTCAGTGCCTGGGACTGAATAAACCAGGCATAGCCTGTTTAAAGGAACAGTACGTGACGCCTCATCATTTAACCTACCCTAAAAGACCGTGTTCTAAACAGTCCCGGACAAACGACGGAGCCCCGGAGTAAGCCGTTTGTCACATATGGTGGAGAATGCGGGCAGAACACTAAAAGGTCTGCGGGTTAAAGAACTTTGAAAGAAAAAAAAAAAAAAAAAGTTTTTTTATCCTCTGCAAACAAGATGGAAGACGTGGTGGGTGCGCTGGTACGCAATGTCGCTGCCCAGAAAGACGCGAATGAAACCCAGCAACAGCTGTTAATAGCCCAGCAAGAAACTAATGCAAACCAGCAGCAGACGAATGCAGCCCAGCAACAGCTGCTAATAGCCCAGCAAGAGATTAATGCAAACCAGCAACAGGCGAATGCAAACCAGCAACAGGCGAATGCAAACCAGCAACAGACGAATGAAGCCCTGCAAAACGCGAATGCAAACCAGCAAGAGACAAACCGCTTGCTGAGAGAGGAGCAACAGCGGTTCGCTCAGGGCTTACAGCAGGAACTCGAGATCCTGAGGGGGACTATCAGTAACCTTCCACTGGCAGTGGCTGCCCAAGTTCCGAAAATGACCAGGGCAAGCCACTACCTTCAGAAGATGGGACCCTCGGATGATGTGGAAGCCTATCTTCTCACGTTTGAACGCACGGCACAGAGAGAGGGATGGCCAGAAGCTGAGTGGGCTGGTCTAATCGCACCCTTCCTAAGCGGCGAACCCCAGAAGGCTTACTTTGATCTAGAGCCAGCCGAAGCTAACGTCTATGCAAAATTGAAGTTCGAGATCCTCGCCCGCCTCGGCGTAACCACGGCTGTTCGCGCCCAAAGGTTTCACGCATGGTCCTTCACGATGGATAAGGCCACCCGAAGCCAGATGTATGACCTCATCCACCTCGCCCGGAAGTGGCTACAACCCGAGATCAACTCAGCCAGCCACATCGTGGAACGGTTGGTCATGGACCAGTTCTTGAGGAAACTTCCCTCTGCCTTACGCCGTTGGGTCAGTCGGAGTGACCCCCACAATGCGGATGAGCTTGTGGCCCTCGTAGAAAGGTACAATGCAGCAGAAGAGCACCCGCAACCCACAGTCGTGGAGCAACCCCACTACCCGAGGTTCCAGGACTCTTCCAGAGACGGTAAAAGGGTACCGGGGTTAAGGGGCGCTGAAGAGCGGCGACCACCTTCACGCAGCACCAGCAACAGTGGTTCGCACACTAAGGGCAATAGCCAACATGGGGAGCCGGGAAAAGGCTCTAAGTGGGACACAGACTATGTACCTAAATGTGTAAATTGTCATGAGAGGGGCCACACAGCAAAAATCTGCCCACTAAATGATGAGCCCATGCAATGCAACAGCGTGGAACCTTATTCACTGTTGTCCCAATGTATGGGCCCTAGCCCAGAGGACCCCTTGAATAACCATCTGTGGGCATTTGTAAAGGTTAATGGTAAGAGGGTTCGGGCACTTCTTGACTCTGGGAGCATGGTCACACTAGTGTCCGAATACCTCTTGCCCATTAAGAAGAAACAGGGAAACAGTTCACAAAGAGTGGCAATTTGTTGTATACATGGGGATAATCATGAATATTCCACTGTTGATGTTTTTTTTGAAACAGAGTTTGGTTCTTTAGATTTCAAGGTGGGTATTGTACCCAAACTGGCACATGATGTGTTAATAGGGACCGACTTTCCCCATTTTCTAAAAATGTGGTCCCCCGCTCAGAATAGCGCCCAGAGTTCAATAGCGGACCATAACGAAGTATTAGAAGAAACAAATCCTTTCCCTTTTTCAGAAATGGAGGTTGACGAGGGCCCAAATAAGAAGGGGGAAAAGGAGGAGTGCTGTAAAATTCCCTTCCCCATCACTACTTTGGTAGGGAATACCCCAAATCAAGATGTTGAGCAGACACTTACCACCCCAGAACCGGATAAGACCC
This sequence comes from Ascaphus truei, assembly GCF_040206685.1. NCBI lineage: Eukaryota > Metazoa > Chordata > Amphibia > Anura > Ascaphidae > Ascaphus > Ascaphus truei. Next base: position 7,753,272 of record NC_134496.1, on the reverse strand, counting down.
TCGCTGACCTAGAGGTCAGTCCTGGGAGTTTTAAGAAGGCCCAGTGGGAGGACCCCACGGAGGACCCCACATTAGCGGTAGCAAGGGGAAATATACGGGACCAGAATAGTACTCCTGGCCAACCAGATAGGTCACTTGCTTACCCCTACTTCGAGGTAGAGAACGACCTAGTATATCGGGTTGATAAAAGGAAATCAGTTACAACTAAACAATTGTTGGTACCACGGACATTCCGTAACGTAGTATTACACCTCGCACATAGTCATCCATTGGGGGGACACCTAGGGGTGGAAAAGACAAAAGAAAAGGTTCTCCGAAGCTTCTATTGGCCTGGGGTTCTGGCAGAAATTACGAATTATTGTTCCTCATGCCCAGAATGTCAGATCACCGCCCCGTTCAAGGCGTACCGCAGCCCATTGGTACCCCTTCCCATAATAGAGGTACCATTTGACCGGATTGCTATGGATCTAGTAGGACCCCTAATAAAGTCTGCTAGGGGACATCAGCATATATTGGTAATATTAGATTATGCCACCCGATATCCGGAGGCAGTTCCCCTACGTAGCACGTCTGCTAAAAACATAGCAAAAGAGTTAGTAGTTCTGTTTTCCCGGGTCGGGATTCCTAAAGAGATTCTATCTGACCAGGGAACACCATTTATGTCCCAAGTAACAAAAGAGCTATGTAAACTCCTAAAAATCAAGCATCTCAGAACCTCAGTCTATCATCCACAAACAGATGGTTTAGTGGAAAGGTTCAATAAAACCTTAAAGAGCATGTTACGGCGGGCGGTTGATAAAGATGGGAAAAACTGGGATTGTTTGTTACCGTACCTGTTATTTGCCATTAGGGAAGTTCCCCAATCATCCACAGGCTTCTCCCCGTTTGAACTATTGTATGGCCGACACCCAAGGGGCTTACTGGATATAGCCAAAGAGACTTGGGAACACGAGGTTACCCCTTACAGAAGTGTAATAGAGCATGTTGCCCAGATGCAGGACCGCATTGCTGCAGTCCTACCCATAGTGAGGGAACACATGGAGAAAGCTCAAGAAGCACAGAGGAATACGTATAATAAGGGTGCTAGGGTCAGAATTTTTTTTCCAGGTGATAGGGTACTAGTTCTGGTTCCCACCGTGGAGAGTAAATTCCTTGCTAAATGGCATGGGCCATATGAGGTCTTGGAAAGAGTGGGAGAAGTAAATTATAAGGTAAGACAGCCAGGTAGGAGGAAACCTGAGCAAATTTACCATATAAACCTACTCAAGCCCTGGAAAGATAGAGAAGTCTTGTTAACCCTAGTACCCCCAGGTCCGTCAGAGAATCAAGAAACTGACCCAGAGGTTAGCATAGCTGAAACCCTGTCTGTTCATCAGAAACGAGAGGTTCAGAATTTAGTGAGAAGAAACAAAGAAATCTTCTCTATACGGCCAGGTAGAACTAGCGTAATTGAACATGACCTAGTCTCTGAACCGGGGGTCCGAGTTAACCTTAAACCGTACCGAATCCCAGAGGCCAAAAGAAAGGCTATAAGTTTAGAGGTTAAAAAAATGCTAAAACTAGGTGTAATTGAGGAATCCCAAAGTGGGTGGAACAGCCCTATAGTCTTAGTCCCAAAGCCAGATGGTACAACAAGGTTTTGTAATGACTACCGGAAACTAAACGCGGTGTCAAAATTTGATACTTATCCTATGCCCAGGGTAGATGAACTTGTAGAGAGACTGGGCAAAGCCCGATATCTCACAACCCTAGACCTAACAAAAGGGTACTGGCAGGTTCCCCTCACAGAAAGGGCAAAAGAAAAGACAGCCTTCTCAACCCCAGACGGCCTCTTTCAGTATAAGGTGTTGCCTTTTGGCTTACATGGAGCTCCCGCCACATTCCAAAGAATGATGGATAAAATTTTAAAACCACATGCTCGGTATGCTGCCGCCTACCTGGATGATGTGGTAATCCATAGTGAAGATTGGCAATCCCACCTTCCAAAGGTCCAAGCTGTGCTTGACGCAGTCCGGTCTGCTGGACTAACTGCTAACCCCGCTAAATGCACTATTGGTCTTGAGGAGGCCAAGTATCTGGGATATTCTATTGGCAGAGGTTTACTCAAACCCCAAACACTCAAAGTGGAGGCGATACAAAATTGGCCAAGGCCAGTTACAAAAAAACAAGTAAGGACCTTTTTGGGGTTAATTGGGTACTATAGAAGGTTTATTCCCAATTTTGCAACTAAGGCAACCCCACTAACTGACCTCACAAAAGCAAGAGGACCACTAATGGTAAAGTGGTCCCCCGAAACCGAACAAGCCTTTAGAAGCCTGAAAGAAGCTCTCTGTGCCCAACCAGTGTTGGTCACACCTGACTTCTCCAAAGAGTTCGTAGTCCAAACCGACGCATCTGAGGTAGGGCTGGGGGCGGTACTCTCCCAGGAGTCTCAAGGTGAGGAGCACCCCATCCTTTATTTAAGTAGGAAACTAAATCCCCAGGAGAAAAATTACTCCATAGTAGAGAAAGAGTGTCTCGCAATAAAGTGGGCTGTAGAGACGCTCAAATACTACCTGTTGGGGAGAAAATTCCGGTTGGTCACAGATCATGCACCCCTTACCTGGATGTGTCAAAACAGGGAAAAGAATGCTAGAGTGACCAGGTGGTTCCTAAGCCTACAACCCTTTAAATTTTCTGTGGAACACAGGTCAGGGCACAAACATGGCAATGCTGACGGGTTGTCAAGGATGCACTCCCTAATATCCATGGTCGCTCATCCCTCGAGGTCTGAGCTGGGGGGGAGGATATGTGACAGAAACCAGGGGATGGTAATAAATTCCGTATATAGGGCTCCCAGGATACTAAACAGTTTCTATCCTGTTTGGCCTGGGAGTGCAGCCTTATAATACATACACTCCATCCCACAGTTTGGCAAGCGCTGGAACTGAGGGATGAGAGATCCAGACCAGAGTTTGTCTGCTGCCTGATTTCTGTCACCTGTCATGCTAATTAGGAATCAGGTATGTAAGACTGTTTTCCTGTTTGCTCTGGTCTCTCCACAAGAGCCAGGAGGCTGGAAGGCTGCTGAACTACAGAGGGGAGAAGCCTCTTCCCCAAACAGGTTCAATCTTTCTGTTCATTTGTATAAGACTGCAAAAGTACCTTGTTTTGTTGTTGGGAGTGGAAAAGCCACTTCCAACCCTGAGTCAGGGATATCTAAGTTAAGTTATCGCTCAGATGAGCAGCTTTTGTTTTGATCTGTTTTCTGTTGTATGCACTGTGGCAGTCTCAGTGCCTGGGACTGAATAAACCAGGCATAGCCTGTTTAAAGGAACAGTACGTGACGCCTCATCATTTAACCTACCCTAAAAGACCGTGTTCTAAACAGTCCCGGACAAACGACGGAGCCCCGGAGTAAGCCGTTTGTCACAATATATATATATATATATATATATATATATATATATATATATATATATATATATATATAACAGTTTATTTATTGTAGTACACTTATACTTTACTACCATTAGAGAGAGAGAGAGAGTGTGTGTGTGTGTGTGTGTGTGTGTGTGTGTGTGTGTGTGTGTGTGTGTGTGTGTGTGTGTGTGTGTGTGTGTGTGTGTGTGTGTGTGTGTGTGTGTGTGTGTGTGTGTGTGTGTGTGTGTGTGTGTGTGTGTGTGTGTGTACACCTCAATAATCGAACAAAAAAAAACCCAGATGTGAATGATTCTGAACCCATTAACCAATGTCAGGATGCCCCCTCTTCACAATTTCTAAAAGCAGCAATCCCGCCTGGGATCTTACCTGATCCGCAGTCCCTCAAGGTACTATACTAGAGGGGAGGTGTTCCTTACCTGTCTTCCGATGTCTCCCGCGTGAAATTTGAGTCAGATCTGGAAGAAAGCAGAGTAGGTTACTTCGGTGTAGGTATACGGCAGTTAAGATAAGACAGAGGGTGAGGGAGACAGGGAGGGAGGGCGAGGGAGGGAGACAGGGATGGAGGGAGACAGGGAGGGAGGGCGAGGGAGGGAGACAGGGATGGAGGGAGGGCGAGGGAGGGAGACAGGGATGGAGGGAGACAGGGAGGGAGGGCGAGGGAGGGAGGGAGGGCGAGAGGGAGGGCGAGGGAGGGAGGGCGAGGGAGACAGGGAGGGAGACCGGAAGGGAGGGCGAGGGAGGGAGACAGACAGGGAGGGAGGGAGGGCAAGGGAGGGAGACAGGGCGAGGGAGGGAGACAGGGAGGGAGGGCGAGGGAGGCAGGGCGAGGGAGAGAGACAGGGAGGGAGGGAGGGAGGGAGGGTGAGACAGGGAGGGTGAGGGAGGGTGAGAGGGTGAGACAGGGAGGGTGAGGGAGGGTGAGAGGGTGAGACAGGGAGGGTGAGGGAGGGTGAGAGGGTGAGACAGGGAGGGTGAGGGAGGGTGAGAGGGTGAGACAGGGAGGGTGAGGGAGTGTGAGACAGGGAGGGTGAGGGAGGGTGAGACAGGGAGTGTGAGGGAGGGTGAGACAGGGAGGGTGAGGGAGGGTGAGACAGGGAGGGAGGGTGAGACAGGGAGGGAGGGAGGGTGAGACAGGGAGGGAGGGTGAGACAGGGAGGGAGGGAGGGTGAGACAGGGAGGGAGGGTGAGACAGGGAGGGAGGGAGGGTGAGACAGGGAGGGAGGGAGGGAGGGAGGGTGAGACAGGGAGGGAGGGAGGGTGAGACAGGGAGGGAGGGAGGGTGAGACAGGGAGGGGGGAGGGTGAGACAGGGAGGGAGGGTGAGACAGGGAGGGAGGGAGGGTGAGACAGGGAGGGAGGGAGGGTGAGACAGGGAGGGAGGGAGAGACAGGGAGGGTGAGACAGGGAGGGTGAGACAGGGAGGGAGGGAGACAGGGAGGGAGACAGGGAGGGAGACAGGGAGGGAGACAGGGTGGGAGACAGGGTGGGAGACAAGGAGGGAGACAGGGTGGGAGACAAGGAGGGAGACAGGGTGGGAGACAAGGAGGGAGACAGGGTGGGAGGGAGACAGGGTGGGAGGGAAGGAGGGAGACAGGGTGGGAGACAGGGTGGGAGACAGGGTGGGAGACAGGGTAGGAGGGAAGGAGGGAGACAGGGTGGGAGACAGGGTGGGAGGGAAGGAGGGAGACAGGGTGGGAGGGAAGGAGGGAGACAGGGTGGGAGACAGGGTGGGAGGGAAGGAGGGAGACAGGGTGGGGGAGAGAGAGGGAGGGAGAGAGACACACACCCACTGACACACACACTGATACACACACACACACTGAAGCACACACACCCGCACTGATACACACACACACTGATACTGATACACACACACACTGATACTGATACACACACACACTGATACTGATACACACACACACACACACTGATACTGATACACACACACACACACACACACACACACTGATACTGATACACACACACACACACACACACACTGATACTGATACACACCCCCCCACTGATACACACACACACCCCCACTGATACACACACCCCCACTGATACACACACACACCCCCACTGATACACACACCCCCACACTGATACACACACCCCCACACTGATACACACACACACCCCCACTGATACACACACACACCCCCACTGATACACACACACACACCCACTGATACACACACACCCCCACTGATACACACACCCCCACTGATACACACACAAACACACACACACTGATAAACACAAACACACACACACTGATACACACACACACACACACACTGATACACACACACACACACACACAGATACACACACACACACAGATACACACACACACCCACTGATACACACCCACCCACTGATACACACACACACACTGATACACCCCCCCCCCCACTGATACACACACACACCCCCACTGATACACACACACCACCACTGATACACACACACACACACACACCCACTGATACACCCCCCCACTGATACACACACACACACCCACTGATACACACACCCACTGATACACACACACACTGATACACACACACACACACACACACACACACACACACACTGATACACACACACACACACACTGATACACACACACACACACTGATACACACACACCCACTGATACACACACACACACACACACACTGATACACACACTGATACACACACACACACACACACTGATACACACACACACACACTGATACACACACACACACTAATACACACACACACACACACACACACACACTGATACACACACACACACTGATACACACACACCCACTGATACACACCCACTGATACACACCCACTGATACACACACACCCACTGATACACACACACCCACTGATACACACACACCCACTGATACACACACAACACACCCCCACTGATACACACACACTCATACACACACTGATACACATACACACACCCACTGATACACACACACCCACTGATACACACACACATACACACACACACTGATACACACACACAGATACACACACACAGATACACACACACACACACACACACACACTGATACACATACACACTGATACACATACACACTGATACACTGATACACATACACATACACACACTGATACACATACACACACTGATACACATACACACACACTGATACACATACACACACACACACACAGATACACACACCCAGATACACCCCGCCTCCCCCTGCACTGCCCGCGACCGCGCAGCAACCACTGCCCGCCCCCGAGCCCATCTCCCACACCAAAAGGACGGGGAGAAGTGAGCACCGGGGGGCAAAGCTGTGAGCGCCGGGGGGCAAATCTGTGAGCGCCGGGGGGGCAAAGCTGGGAGCGCCGGGGGGGCAAAGCTGGGAGCGCCGATGGGCAATGGTGGGAGCGCCGGGGGGGCAATGGTGGGAGCGCCGGGGGGGGGCAATGGTGGGAGCGCCGGGGGGGCAATGGTGGGAGCGCCGGGGGGGCAATGGTGGGAGCACCGGGGGGCAATAGTGGGAGCGCCGGGGGGGCAATAGTGGGAGCGCCGGGGGGGCAATGGTGGGAGCGCCGGGGGGGGCAATGCTGGGAGCGCCGGGGGGGGCAATGCTGGGAGCGCCAGGAGGGGCAATGCTGGGAGCGCCGGGGGGGGGGCAAAGGTACAAGGTGGTACAAAGGCAGGCGCACCCCCGCTACCACCTCCTATTACCCCCCCCCCCCCCCCCTGGCTGGGACCCGGGACAGAAGGGGGACACTCACGCGCACAGAGGAAGCCGGGAAGACACGTGTGCTCTGCACAAAGCGGAAGTCCCGCCCCCGGCTTCCTCTGACCTACCTGCAACCAATCCTCTGCGGCCGGCCGGCATTCTAAGTCCCGCCCCAGGCATCATCATTCATCCAATCCCCTGCGGGCCGGCCGGCATTCTAAGTCCCGCCCCCGGCATTCTCCATCATTCAGTCCCCCCGGCAGCATTCACACACACACATACAAAATACTTACCGGCCGCCGCATTCTCCTCACCGCCGCTGCACCGCAATACCGGGACCAGGGACAAAAACCGGGACAGACTTAAACCGGTACAGGCCTCAAAAAAACAGGACTGTACCGGTAAAACCGGTACGAATGGTCACCCTATATTTTGGGTGTAATGCATTAAAGGAGTCAGGGGCTGAACACATGACCCTTTAGATAGTGTGTTTGCAAAGGACCAGGCAGAGGCTTAGCTCCGCCCCTTTTCTGCCTAGACCCAGAGAGAGAGTTGATAAATAGGAGGGAAGAAGGCTTCCAACCCTCACATCCTGAGAGGATAATAGGTAGTACGTATGGAAATAGTTAGGAATAGACTGTTTTGTTTAATAACTACAAAGTTCCTGGCGCCCATCTTTACCATCTGCCACCTATATGCCCAGCCTACGCAGATCAGCACCCAAGCACAGGTAATGCTCCCTGAGTGGCCAACAACGCAGATCTACGCAAACTCCCTTATAGCCGGGCAGGGGAGGGTCACAGATTTTAAAAAAACACGCCTCTGCTAACGGAAGATCTGAAGCAAGACGTGCTATTAATGGTACATTATGCCAGACTGGATGCTTGCTTAGATTTAGGGAAAGGTGCCCCAAAATGTCTCACTAAATGGAGTGTGTATTTAAATACGACACCTTGTCCGCTAATTATATCATTACAAGTGAAAATAAACTGGCCAGATTGAGAAGGAAGAGTAAACTCTCCAAATCCCGCTGGAACAAAGTGACAAAGAATGAGGCCTCGGAAACTATGTGCAACTGAAATGAAAAGATTAGTCAGAGACACGCAAACCATTACAAATCTGTATTTTTATTATTGTTTGGTTTCGTTTAATATTATTTTAAAGTCTCTTGTCCACTATAAATTGGTTAACGTTTTGTTTCATTTGTTATCCTTTAAAAGTAAAGTATTTTCTCTTTATAATTTGTATGTCTGAGCGAGAAAATTTTGAAAAATAATTTAAAAGATTAAAATAAATCAAATGTGGTAAAAACAAAAAAGTTATCCCACTTCTAGATCTGTTCCTAATAATGTAAGTTAGAGTGCGGGCGATCCGGCCCCATCAGTGTCACCTGACCTGCGGATCATGTGATCGATTCAGGAGCGATCACATGGTGCAACCAGGCCCCGGATGCTGAAAAGGGCCCCACTGCGGTTTTGATTGTGCCCCTGACATTCCCAGCTAATTATAAGCGCAATTATAAGTCCCTAATAATTAGGGGCACTGTCGATGTTAATAACAAACCACAAAAGCTGAGTGGCAGACCAGGGTTACTTGCAAAAAGAAGGTTGGTTTATTCACCTATATTCCAATTCTTCGATCCAGAGGTTAATAATTAAGTAATAATCCCCTCAGAACACTGGCCAGTAATGCCCTGGAGAGTTGAAGGCCCGAGGCGAAACCGAGGGACTTTTTAACCCAGCCAGGGCATTATTGGCCAGTAATGCCCTGTTCTGATGGGATTATTACTATTATAGGCTAAATGTAGGCTTTTTTTCAGAAATAATAGACACTTTGTATAGTTATATAGATTTTTTAAATTAAAATAAAATGGTAAATACATGAAACCACCTCTATATACTCTTACACTGCAGATATCTATATCCACACACTGCCGCCCCCTCTGTGTACACACACACACACACACACACACACACACACACACAAACACAACACAGTAGCTCAACACACAATACAGCAGATCTACACACACACAAACTGCTGCTACACACACACACAACACACACAACACAGCACCTCTACACACACAGCAACTCTACACACAACACCTCTACACACAACACAGCACCTCTACACACACAAACTGCTGCTACACACACATACAACAGCACAGAACACACACACAGCTGCTGCTACACTCATAAACACTGCTGCTACACACACACACACAGAGAGAAACTACAGCCAGTAACAAACTGCAGACACTCACTTGCTTTGCAGACTCTCTCTCTCCCCCACCCCACCAATTCAACTGAATCTGCTCAGTTCACGGAGCAAGGGGGAGGAGTCAACCTGTGGCTGATACTTCTTAACCAATCCCCTGCCCTGTCTCAGAGCTGTTCCTACTTTTAGACCAATCCCCTGCCCTGTCTCCGCTGTTCTGAAAGCGGATTGGCTGGAAATAATCACATTGAAATCAACACTTTGTAAGCAGCTAAATTTCCGGGCATTACTGATTGGTTAAAATTCCGGACATTATCCAATCAGAGGGCAGGAATTTCAATAATGCCCGGAATTTTACTGCTTTAGCCTATAATAAACCATATTTAGTTTCTTGTTGACGGAATGGGACATTTGGTCATGACCTTTTCGCCGCGACCAAAAGGCTATGGCATTCGGCTGCAGACGGACCCTCCGCCGCAGCCAATCCACCGCAGCCAATCCGACGCTAGAAACTGCAACTGCAACATGCACCGCAGCCAATCCGCTGCAGCCAATCCACCGCAGCCAATCCGACGCTAGAAACTCTGCCTCTGCCGCCCGCTTCTAAAATAAGGTACATTTTAGGGATTTTAATGGTTATGGTAGAGTGTTAATTTGAGGTGTTTTAGTGGTTAATGTAGGTGTAACGGTCAGACCCCCACCCAATCTCATATTGGCCCCCGTGGGTGTAATCTGCTCCCAATTACATGTATGTGTGTTGTGGTGCACCTGCTGGCAACAGGACTCCTGAGTCTCCCGCTGGTTGGTAATGGGGAATATCACCATGACAGGCGTCTGAGGTAGTGTTCTGGGCCCTAATCACATTTGGTACAGCGCCTCCACCCCATCAGGATCCCTACGGCAGCAGGGAGGAGTATCTCACAGGGTACTCCTTGGTGCATCTTCCTGGGGAATAACTCCAGACTCACTCTGGAAGGATACAAAAAGGTGAAAGTGCGCAGCTAATACACGGTGAAACACACACAGTGATTACAGTGTGAAATAAACAATATTGTGGACCTTATAGGTATGAGTATCACTAGTAATGTAGAAACAAAACAGAGTAGGGGGAGCGAGGGATGAATAGATGCACAGATACAGCAGATATGGACAATCAATATACCACAATGTGTATACCACAAAGTTAACCCAGTGAGGGGGGGTGGGATGGTGAAGAGACAATAAATAGATATATACTATATAATAAATGCTTACACGGCCGTGTGCAAACACAATCCCAAGATGGTATCTTTGTGGTGGATGGTGCCCCTTCTGCAATTGAGTGCAGGAGGGGTCGTGATGATTCACAATATCAATTAATACTCACACGGCCCAGTGTGAGTAAAGGCGCAGGGCAGATGTCTTTGAGATATACACCTATGTTCCCCGTCAGAGATATTCCCAGGGGTGCTGCGAACGCTCCTGCTGGCAGGCAGGGGGTTCAATGCGGGTCTCTCTCTTAATTATCCCGTTCTGGGCTTCTTCCCCTCCCCGTTTCAGTAAGGGGCGTAGGTGAGGCAAAATAATATAATGGGATCAATAGTGCTCTTAAAAACATCAAAGTTTAATACACATAACATAGGATCCACAAAATGCACTCACATAATCTAACAATGTTCCGGTGTGCTCCCATGGCTGCGGTTTGCAGTGGTCCCGGCCGCTCTCTCCTCCGCGTCCGGAGTCGGAATAGATGGCAGTTCCTGGCGCGGCTGTGACTGCAGACTGCTTCCCTCAGTTACGGAAGCCCCAGTGTTCCAAAAATGTTCACCGAATTAGAGCAACGCGTTTCGCCGATTGGACGGCTTCCTCAGGCTCATTCAATGACGTAAAGAGGGTCTGATGAGCTTATATAGACCCTCAATTTGCTAATTATTTAACTAGCGGGAAGGATTTGTTACAAATGCTTGCAATAAGTGCCTTACTCTGCATACAAATGATGAGCTCCTTGTTTTGTTCAATAACACACTACGATTATAGCAATAAGATTGCTATATTCATTTTGATCTTGTGCACCCTTTTATTAGCAGGTGTCTTACGTGTTCTAAAATAACATGACGGTTTGGATTTATAATAAGTTAAAAAATGGTGCTATCACCTGTTGACAATCTCTATCACCTAACATACGTATTCGCAATGTGCAGTCATTTGCTTTATATACTGAACTCCAAAATCAACTGTTCTTAGACAAATCATTACAAAGACATATAATAAAACAATAAACTTGCTGATATTGATTTTGAACTTGTGCACCCTTTTGTTAGTGGGTGTCTTGGTTGTGCTAAGATAACTTTAGGGTCTAAGTTGGTAATAAGTTAAAAAATGGTGCTAACACCTATTTGACAGTTTATGTCATCTAGCATACTTAGTCATAATATGCAGTCATTTGCTTAATACACTGAGGTTTAAAAACAACAGTCTTTATACAAATCGCTATAAAAACATGGTTTACATACTGAAGTCTAAAATCAACTGTTCTTAGACAAATCGTTACAGAGACATATAGCAAAACAATAAACTTGCTGATATTCATTTTGATCTTGTGCACCCTTTTGTTAGTGGGTGTCTTAGTTGTGCTAAAATAACTCTAGGGTCTAAGTTGGTAATAAGTTAAAAAAAAAAAAAAAAAAAATGGTGCTAACACCTATTTGGCAGTTTATATCATCTAGCATACTTAGTCATAATATGCGGTCATTTGATTTATACACTGAGATTTTAAAACAACAGTCTTTATACAAATCGCTGTAAAACATAATTTATTTCTCTGTGTTTTCTAAAGAATAGTGGTATATGAGACAGTAATAAAGATTCAATTTCTATCACTCTACACATGTCTAGCTAATAGTCGGGTTTTCTTTAACTTTAAAATTACTCATGGAATCATAATAAAATAGTGAGGATTTACATATACAAAATTATATAGCAAAGCATAATCTCAATACAAAAAGGGAAAAAAAAGTGGAGGGGGATTAAATTGGAGAGAAAAAAGAGAAAAGTAAACGGGGGTGGGGGGCGGGGAGGGGCGGGAAAGAAAGGGAGGAATAGGGGATGGGGAACAAAATCAAGCATTAGTATTGTTACCCAATAGAATTTTATACAGAGTCTTAATGGGGTTGAATGGAGCTCTAATCGTTATAAACATGCTCATAAAAATGCAGGGATATCCAGATCTGCATTTAGGCCGTGTGGTGTTAGAGTTTTAAGTTGATAGATCCAGAACGTTTCTCGCTGTCTTAAACGCCTGAGTCTATCACCACCTCGCCAATTCTCAGCAACCAGTTCTCTTCCCCTATAGTGCAGGCCCGATGGGTCCCCCCCATGGGCCAAACTGAAGTGGACTGGTACGCTGTGGTTTGTAAGGCCTCTTCTGATATTGCCTATGTGCTCCAGTATGCGGACCCTAAGACTTCTTGTGGTCCGGCCCACATACTGGAGTCCGCACGGGCATTCAAGCAGATACACCACGAAGGGGGTCCTACAATTTATAAAGTGTTTAGTTTTAAAAACCTCCTTCGTGACTTTGGAACTAAAATTCAATGTTTCTTTCTCCGCCTGTTTACAGGCTTTGCAATCAAAACATTTAAAAAAAACCTATAGGTTTCGGTAGCCAACATTCTGTATGAATTTGTTCCTCCTTTCTGAATGTGCTGGGCACTAGTTTGTTCTTAATGTTATTAGCTTTCTTAAAAATGATTCTAGGTGCCTCCGGTAAGTGTTCTCCTAAGACTGTGTCTTTGCGCAAAACTTGCCAGTGTTTTTTTAGGATCCTTTTAATATTCTTGGCTTCATCATTGAACTTGGTAACAAAAGGCACTACATAATCCGAATTCTCTTTCTTTGGCTTAGGTACCAACAGTTGGTCATTACTGAGTTGTGACGCTCTGGATAGAGTGTTTTCAATTATCTCTGGCCTGTAATGCCTCTCCTCAAACCTAGTTTTCAGAATACTGGCCTGCTCTTTGAATATCTCCATGTCAGAGCAATTCCGCCTAATGCGTCGGAATTGCCCATAGGGTATATTATTAAGCCATTTCTGATGGTGACAACTACTGTTTAAGAGAAAGTTACTAGCATCAACCTCCTTGAAATAAGTTTTTGTTTTGATGTGGTTGTCTTCTATATATATCGTTAAATCAAGGAAGTTGATGCTATCAGTACTCCTCTCAGATGTGAAGACAAGGTTGACCTCGTTCTTGTTTATGTGATTCAAAAAGAGGTCATGGTCTTCATTGTTTCCCTCCCAGATGATGAGCACATCGTCAATGTATCTCTTCCACAGGACCAGATTTGCTCCAAAAGGGTTGCCGGCCCAGATGTTCTTATCCTCCCAGTATGACATAAAAATATTGGCATAGCTCGGAGCAAATCTGGTCCCCATTGCGGTGCCGCACTTCTGCAAAAACATGTGCCCATCAAACCAGAACAGGTTGTGTGTTAAAATAAATCTTATTCCGTCTATTAAAAAAATCTCCAATTTAATCCCCCTCCACTTTTTTTTCCCTTTTTGTATTGAGATTATGCTTTGCTATATAATTTTGTATATGTAAATCCTCACTATTTTATTATGATTCCATGAGTAATTTTAAAGTTAAAGAAAACCCGACTATTAGCTAGACATGTGTAGAGTGGTAGAAATTGAATCTTTATTACTGTCTCATATACCACTATTCTTTAGAAAACACAGAGAAATAAATTATGTTTTACAGCGATTTGTATAAAGACTGTTGTTTTTAAACCTCAGTGTATAAATCAAATGACCGCATATTATGACTAAGTATGCTAGATGATATAAACTGCCAAATAGGTGTTAGCACCATTTTTTTTTTTAACTTTTGTTTTTTTAACTTATTACCAACTTAGACCCTAGAGTTATTTTAGCACAACTAAGACGCCCACTAACAAAAGGGTGCACAAGATCAAAATGAATATCAGCAAGTTTATTGTTTTGCTATATGTCTCTGTAACGATTTGTCTAAGAACAGTTGATTTTAGACTTCAGTATGTAAACCATGTTTTTATAGCGATTTGTATAAAGACTGTTGTTTTTAAACCTCAGTGTATTAAGCAAATGACTGCATATTATGACTAAGTATGCTAGATGACATAAACTGTCAAATAGGTGTTAGCACCATTTTTTAACTTATTACCAACTTAGACCCTAAAGTTATCTTAGCACAACCAAGACACCCACTAACAAAAGGGTGCACAAGTTCAAAATCAATATCAGCAAGTTTATTGTTTTATTATATGTCTTTGTAATGATTTGTCTAAGAACAGTTGATTTTGGAGTTCAGTATGTAAAGCAAATGACTGCACATTGCGAATACGTATGTTAGGTGATAGAGATTGTCAACAGGTGATAGCACCATTTTTTAACTTATTATAAATCCAAACCGTCATGTTATTTTAGAACACGTAAGACACCTGCTAATAAAAGGGTGCACAAGATCAAAATGAATATAGCAATCTTATTGCTATAATCGTAGTGTGTTATTGAACAAAACAAGGAGCTCATCATTTGTATGCAGAGTAAGGCACTTATTGCAAGCATTTGTAACGAATCCTTCCCGCTAGTTAAATAATTAGCAAATTGAGGGTCTATATAAGCTCATCAGACCCTCTTTACGTCATTGAATGAGCCTGAGGAAGCCGTCCAATCGGCGAAACGCGTTGCTCTAATTCGGTGAACATTTTTGGAACACTGGGGCTTCCGTAACTGAGGGAAGCAGTCTGCAGTCACAGCCGCGCCAGGAACTGCCATCTATTCCGACTCCGGACGCGGAGGAGAGAGCGGCCGGGACCACTGCAAACCGCAGCCACGGGAGCACACCGGAACATTGTTAGATTATGTGAGTGCATTTTGTGGATCCTATGTTATGTGTATTAAACTTTGATGTTTTTAAGAGCACTATTGATCCCATTATATTATTTTGCCTCACCTACGCCCCTTACTGAAACGGGGAGGGGAAGAAGCCCAGAACGGGATAATTAAGAGAGAGACCCGCATTGAACCCCCTGCCTGCCAGCAGGAGCGTTCGCAGCACCCCTGGGAATATCTCTGACGGGGAACATAGGTGTATACCTCAAAGACATCTGCCCTGCGCCTTTACTCACACTGGGCCGTGTGAGTATTAATTGATATTGTGAATCATCACGACCCCTCCTGCACTCAATTGCAGAAGGGGCACCATCCACCACAAAGATACCATCTTGGGATGGTGTTTGCACACGGCCGTGTAAGCATTTATTATATAGTATACAGTACATCTATTTATTGTCTCTTCACCATCCCACCCCCCGTCACTGGGTTAACTTTGTGGTATACACATTGTGGTATATTGATTGTCCATATCTGCTGTATCTGTGCATCTATTCATCCCTCGCTCCCCCTACTCTGTTTTGTTTCTACGTTTTTATAAGGGCTTTGGATCATCCCTTTATCAGGGGTAGAAGCAGAAGGGATCGCAAGAATAATTCTACACCAATAGGAAATAACCACATTAATTGGTTCCATCGCTTCTCTGAAACTCTGTCACTAAAGGTAAGCGCCTGGTTCCTCCACACTATCACTAGTAATGTGTCTGCAGCCTTTCTTGGGGGGTGGCTCGACACCCCTAGAGCTGGAGAAAAAACAAGAGAACAAGGCGCACAACGCACATAGTGAAGTACAATTTAAAAAGTGAATTTTACTAAAGGGTAATAAGTTCTGCGTACATCAAAATAAATACAATCAAGCAGTGGGTCAGTGGGTTTACCACACAGAAGGATGGCTGGAAACGTCACTCTTCACCCTATGCAGGGGAGGAAGCAGGGGGCCAGCGGTCATCTATCCCAACGGGAGGGTCCTCCACATCTGTGGATTCCAATCACTCCGTCTCAGGGTGGTAAGTTGGTATGTCCGCAGTGTAGAGTCCCACAAACAAGTCCCACACCAGTGTGTAGCAGCCTCCGTCAGTGCTAACACAGCCAGACGCCGAGCGCACGCTGCTTCACCTCGTGGGGCGCCCGCCGATGACGTCAACGGCCTCTTCTCCACTACAATCCACAGGGAAGCGTCCGCTGCAGCGCACAACACACGAGGTGGCACAGAATGTACACAGCGGAGAGGGCTATCACAGGGGTCAGGGGGAAATTAACCGAGGGTGGTCTCAGCAACAAATGGGTATATGAAATGAGCAATGACACATTCCAACACGTTTCGTTAAAACACGGTTACTTCTTCAGGGAATTCTCTCACTCTGGAAGGATCTCTTGAACCAGGGCATCTTTAATAGCATGTTACGTGGCAGACTGCCCATCATAGCGGTCGTACTTAGCCGCACATTTCCATGAGGTACTCCATGCAGAAGGTTCCTCCTCTCTTAATTGAGTTGCTCTCCACCTCTCCCCTAAGGGAGACCACCAGCTGTGCCAGGTCCCTGGACACAGTGTGTAATCAGCTTGCACTTGACTCTCTGACAGACAGACTTGAACTGCTGCAGCCACTTCCCTCAGGAACATAAGAACATCAACTTTAGGCAGTGCTGTGTCTTATATAGACTCCAGAAAATACCCACCTCTGTGTCACTAACAGTGGACACAAAGCATGTTGTCACTTCCTTTGCTACATATGACACCTCACCAGGGTCTGAGGGCAAACCTCCATGATAGTTACTGGAAACCCTGCTTACTTACCAGGATTACTGCCAGCATAAGAGATATCTGTACACCAATTTTGCACTTGGCTACAATCTCCCCCTGGTGGAACCCAACGCCCTGGCTGGGATCTAAATTTGCGGAACCTTCCTTCAGGTAGCACTGCAACACACATCAATATACGTTAGAATAGGAATACATTATCACAGAACACATTTTTACATCAGAAACATAATCACATAACAGCTACATCCTGACCTGCAAGACTGTACTGCTCCTAAGGAGAATCTAATTTAGTAATAATGCCTAGGGTCTGGTTTCTGCACCTCCCTCCCATTGGCATCCTTCACGGTTATGCTGTAAGATCTGGGCGGCCCATTCTCTGGCCTATACTCCATCTTATGCATGAAGATGTTGCGCCCAACACTCCATACCCTCATAAGGTAAGATATCCTCTCCTCAGTCTTGTACGGTGCGTGACCACCCGATTTAGACATAATGTAATCCTCAACAGTCTCCCTCAGCCATGCATCCCTGTTATCCTCGATCTCCTGCATGAGAGGTTCAGGTATATACGGATATTCCAGACCATGAGACCTTTTGTATCTGGCAACTATTGCTCTCTCAGCCCTGCTGATACGGATAAGTTTCTTATTACCTGCCCTGCCTGGCAGCACCCACGACAATGGTTCCTCAGAAGCAACCACGTCATATAGTATGGACGACCCTCGGGGAGTAACTAAGCCCTTTTGAATATCGTACCACCTCTTCCTTAATTCTTCTAGGCGCTCCTCATCTGAGTACTCACCCTCATCCCACCAGTGGTGCACTATGTCACTCCTTATTAATATGAATCGCGTACGATACAACCAGGCCTCATACCCCTCAAACATAGGAGCCCACCATCTGGTTTCTTTCTCCACAGCCTGCTCTTTTACTGAAACTGTCATCTCATTTTCCTCCAGTTCTCCCCCAGAAGACACTCCTGATGTCCCTGTGGACCTAGAGGCTGACCCTAAGCGCTTTTGGCCTAGCTCTCACATTGGCATTGCAATCAATCAAATTCGTTCTCGATGACACCCCAGAAGCAATCATGTCCCTCCCCGATCCTTCATCGGAAGTAAAACGATCCCCCCAGTCCAGATTTGACCCAGTCCGTTCCTCGGAGGTATCCCAGGATTTCCCAGACAGCCCTTGGCTCGATAGGGACCTGGATGACGAGGTGACAGGGGCAGGGGTTTGGGCCATGGGCGAGGGCAGAACAAAAGGGGACGCGTGCTGGCGATGCGGCATTACAATCCGTAGTTTGACAATACCTCGACCGGTACCAGCGGGTTGCAGTTCAGGCTCACCCGTCTCCTGGTTCCTAGGCTTCCGCAGGGCCTGCCAGCTCTTGCTCTTCTCTCCTCCAGACGATCTGGTACAGCACAGCGGTCGCGAGGGCGCGGCCATCTTCCAACCAGTTCCGCTGTGTCCGCCGGAATTGACATCGATCTCGCTGGATGAGGCGCCGCCATCTTGGGTTGGGTTCCCCACCGGAACCTCTTCCTCCAGAACGACATCCGCAAACAGAAGTGATGGTTCCTCTCGCCGCTCCGCTTGGGCCTTGGCTGGGCCTTCCTTCGCCGTTGCCTCCATCGGAGCCTGTGGAGGGTAAGGGGGTGTCTCACTGCTCCGTCGACTTGTGATGGGGTCCTCCTCTCCTTCCACGCGGGGAGTCGCCACGGGCGTAGGATTCATCCGCTTCGGTTGCTTCAGCGCAGGGGATCGCAGTACATAGGAACTCGTTTCCTCCGCAGTACAGGTAAGTGCTGGTTCTTTTTCAGCACCGCTGTAGTGGCCCGCCGGTAGGCGCATCACCACCGATGTCGGGCTTGCTTGCTCCTCATCCGACGAGGCAGACTCCGACGCTGGTAGTGGTACTTCCGCAGGGTACCGACAGCGGGTTCTCGCTGCGGTTGCAGGCCCCAATTTCTTTCTGCTCCGTAGCGACCATCAGCAACGATCCCCATTCTCCGGGATCAGCTTTCTCCGTCTTTACCTTAGGCGAGGCTCCAGCCGTCAGCTTGGCTGTCTCTCCTCCTGCCTCCGTGGCGTGCCCAGGCACAAAGGACTGCACGGCCCACAAGTAATGTATGCCACATTGGGGACACCTTGCCGGCTTCTCCGCCGGGCAACCTGCATTGCATGCACAGGCATCGCAATGTCTCTTTGTCACCCGCCTTTACTACCAGGAAGCCTCCTGGCAGCGAATAGGGGTGTACTGCAATGTCCATCACGTTCTTAGTTGTACTGTCTAAGGGAGACACTTTGCACAGTGGTCTCGCCTGTTCACCAGCTCCTCGCAACTGAAGGGCAGGAAGCGCACATCCAGCTCCTCCCTCAGCCCACTCGGTTCGTAATTGGCAGATACAGGGACCCCTCCCCCTGGTAGATATTAAGGGAGGGTCCCACAGGTTCACCTGATGACCCATGATTGGCTCTGAGACTGTCACAGTCCATGAGTGCGCGGCCACAGCTTTCGCGCCACTTTCCCCAGCAGGGTGGGGTGCTTTATTTCGCGCCAATCCCGGCCAACTCCTTGCAATAGCATAATTTGCAGAATTTTCTTCACTCGGCCCACGCGGTCTCCCAGGGAGGCGGGAACCGCCATCTTGGATTGCACGGCCATTCACTGTAGCAACTGAGGTAGATACTTGTATGTTGATCACCGTCTGGCAATCAGGTTCTCCATCCACTCCGCACATAACAACAATGTCCTCAACACTGTCCTCCAGGGTAGCACCCCGGGGTCCAAGGCAGGACAAAAACGGCGCGGCCACGGCCTTGGCGCCACTCCATAACAAACTGACAAAAGTCCCTTCTGCAACTTGCTCCTCTGTGGTACACACACCACGTGCGCTCTCTCCATCAGGCTCTGGCCGCCATCTTAGGTTCTCCGCACCGCGCGGAACTTCACCTCTTACGGTCGCCATCTTTACTTGTGTATTTCTGCTATCGCACATAGTGCTCCTCTCTGCTGGGCAGCCGCCATTTCGATGCAATAAAGAATTCCAGTGCACCACTCTACATGTATCCCATGTATGTCTGACTCATGTTACTACCTCAGGCTAGGCTCACTTTCTCTCTGTATGTTGTGTCTACCTTCCTCCAGTATGTGCTCTGTGGTAAGTGTTCTGGTTCCTGGCTAGAGTACTCTGGCTTCTCCATGCAGTACTAGGGCGTCCACCTACTGTTGGCTACCTCTAGCGCAGATCCTCTCAGGAATTCCTGACCCGCGTTAACCAGGCTATCCCCTCAGGCATCCTACAGCTAGCTGCATCAAGGTGACTAGAACAGCTATAGCCCTGTCTCCAGACCCACTTTACTCCTTTCAAGGCCATAGGGTGTGCTTTGCGAGTCGTCCAGACCTTTCCTGACTACCCCTAGGCTCCCGTCCCATCCTCAGCACTGACTGGCATCTTACACTCTCCCTGTTTCCCAGTATGCCTAGCAAAAGCCTGTCCTGTTGATAGGTCTCTCAGCAGCGCCTCCAAAAATGTAACGGTCAGACCCCCACCCAATCTCATATTGGCCCCTGTGGGTGTCATCTGCTCCCAATTACATGTATGTGTGTTGTGGTGCACCTGCTGGCAACAGGACTCCTGAGTCTCCCGCTGGTTAGTAATGGGGAATATCACCATGACAGACGTCTGAGGTAGTGTTCTGAGCCCAACTCACATTTGGTACAGTGCCTCCACCCCATCAGGATCCCTACGGCAGCAGGGAGGAGTATCTGACAGGGAACTCCTTGGTGCATCTTCCTGGGGAATAACTCCAGACTCACTCAGGAAGGATCTCTAGAACCAGGGCATCTTTAAAAGCATGTTACGTGGCAGACTGCCCATCATAGCGGTCGTACTTAGCCACACATTTCCACGAGGTACTCCATGCAGAAGGTTCCTCCTCTCTTAATTGAGTTGCTCTCCACCTCTCCCCTAAGGGAGACCACCAGCTGTGCCAGGTCCCTGGACACAGTGTGTAATCAGCTTGCACTTGACTCTCTGACAGACAGACTTGAATTGCTGCAGACATTTCCCTCAGGAACATAAGAACATCACACTAACTTTAGGCAGTGCTGTGTCTTATATAGACTCCAGAAAAGACCCACCTCTGTGTCACTAACAGTGGACACAAAGCATGTTGTCACTTCCTTTGCTACATATGACACCTCACCAGGGTCTGAGGGCAAACCTCCATGATAGTTACTGGCAACCCTGCTTACTTACCAGGATTACTGCCAGCATGAGAGAGATCTGTACACCAATTTTACACATGGCTACATAGGATAAAACTTTAGGGGTTTTGGAGGTTAGTGTAGGGGTTAACTTTAAGGGTTTATGGGTAAGGGGTAGCGTTAGTATTAGGGGTTAACATTAGGTAGATTTATGGTAAGGGTTAAGCTTGGGGAATTACCTTAGCAGTGAAGCTGCCACTCTCACCTTCACGGCGCCGCATCAGGGGGGTGTCAGGGGGAGGGGTATGGAAGATGATTGTCCAGTTGCACAAGCGCTGTGGAGGGGAAACCTGGCGCGTCACTCCATCCAAGCGCTTTGAAGAAGGAGAACCTGCCCACCGCTGCTCCATTCCCTGACTGAGACCGATCTTCCATATACCAGGTGAGTGCGGCAGCGGCTCCATTAAACCGCCTCCCCTCCCCCCGCGGCGCGCTGCTGTCCTGTTCAGCTGATTGAAAAAAAACTTATGGACATTTAGATTGCACTGGTTCCCCCTGGTCTCTCTTCCCCCCCACTGGTCTCTCTTCCCCACCCCCGTGGTCTCTATTCCTCCCCCTGGTCTCTATGCCTCCCCCTGGTCACTCTTCCCCCCCCCCCAGTTTCTCAATCCCTTCCCCCAGTTTCTCTCTTTCCCCCCCCCCTGGTCTCTCTTCCCCCCTGGTCTCTCTTCTCCCCTGGTCTCTCTCCCCCCCTGGTCTCTCTCCCCCCCGGTCTCTCTTCCCCCCCTGGTCTCCCTCCCACCTGGTCTCCCTCCTCCCACCTGGTCTCCCTCCTCCCGCCCCCTGGTCTCTCGTCCCCCGCCCCCAGTCTCCCTTCCCCCTTGGTCTCTCGTCCCCCCTCCCTGGTCTCTCTACCCACCTCCCTGGTCTCTCTTCCCCCCCCCCCTCCCTGGTCTCTCTTTTCACCCCGTCTCTCTCTCTTCCCCCCCCCCCCGTCTCTCTCTCCCCCCCTCACCCCTCCCCACCCCCACCCCCCGGTTCTCTCTTTCCCCCTCATCTCTCTTTCATAGTTACATAGTTACATAGTAGATGAGGTTGAAAAAATACATAGGTCCATCAAGTTCAACCTATGCTAAATTTAGACAACAGATACTTTATCCTATATCTATACTTACTTATTTATCCAGAGGAAGGCAAACAAAAAACCCCAGTGTCATATCATCCAATGATATCTCATAAGGGGAAAAATAAATTCCTTCCTGACTCCAAGAATTGGCAATCGGATTAATCCCTGGATCAATATCCTTCCCATGTATACTTATTTGGTATATCCCTGTATACCTTTCCCATCTAAAAAGATGTCCAACCTTTTTTTGAACAAATCTATTGTATCTGCCATCACAGTCTCCATGGGCAATGAATTCCACACTGTAACTGTCCTTACTGTAAAGAACCCTTTCCTTTGTTGCTGGTGAAATCTCCTTTCCTCCAACCTTAAGGGATGGCCCCGAGTCCTTTGTACTGCCATTGGGATGAATAGTTCTTTTGAAAGCTCCTTGTACTGTACCCGAATATATTTGTATATAGTTATCATATCCCCTCTTAGACGCCTCTTTTCTAATGTAAATAAATCTAATTTAGCTAGCCTCTCCTCATAAATTAGATTATCCATCCCCTTTATTAATGTGGTGGCTCTTCTCTGCACTCTCTCTAGTTCCATAATGTCTTTTCTTAGGATTGGTGCCCAAAATGGTACTCCATATTCAAGGTGTGGTCTTACTAATGCTTTGTAAAGGGGCATAATTATGTTTACTTCCCTTCCATCCATTGCCCGTTTGATGCAAGATAAGATCTTGTTTGCCTTTGCAGCTACTGCATGACTTTGGGCACTATTGCTAAGCCTGCTGTCTACATGCACTCCTACATACTTCTCCATCAAGGATTCTCCTATTTTATCCCTATTTAATTTGTAAGTCGCCTTTTTATTCTTAAAACTCAAAAATAGGAGCGCATGAAATGAAACCAAGAAAAACCCAAAATTAATACATATACTTTATATCATAACAAGAAAATTCTTCATATAAACACACATATACAGAAACATATAAATCAAAACTGTCTAATATAGAGCCCAAGCAACGTGGAGTAAAGGGGTGTAAACACCCAAAATCACAAATGTCCTAGTTGTAACAGGAGGGAAGAAGGTGCTAGGAATGCTAGATGGAAAAAACACAGACCTTAGGCACTCTAACTCTCCTGTGTAGTCCTCGTACTTTCCCCCCGTCTCTCTCTCCCCCGTATCTCACCCCCCCATCTCTGTCTTAAACAAACCCTACCAAAAACGATTGAGAATATGTACCAACAATTTAACTGTACATTAACAACTGCTAAAATTGCAACATGTTATCAAGACTGATTCCAGCATTCATTTATTTATTCATTTATTTATTTTATAATGAAATCTGATCTGTGTAACAATGTATCTCTGCCACACGTTACACAGCAAAGTTTAGATTTCAGTGCCCACATTTTCATTCTTTACAATCACCTACATTTCCATCTCGCTAAATACATCTGCAGCCTTCATGACTAATGAATTAGTCCAAAATACTTTTACAATTATTTCCTTGGCAAATCTCACTTTTTCCCCAAAAATACGTTTGTTTGTTTGTTTTTTTGTTGTTCTTAACATACAGAAATAATTAGGCTGAATTTCTGGGGGTTGAAGTGGGGATTTCTTCTTTTGGAAAAGGCTATTCTGGTTTAAAAATGTTAGCCAGTTAAAGCTGCAGTGGTGTCTGCAAACTGTTAGCAGAGGGTCCTGCCACTAAGCTTCATTTGGGGGGTGGGGAGGGTCTTCACACTTTGCTGCTGGATAAAATTTGTCCATATAACCGGAATGAGCAGCACCCCTGCATGATACTCACGCGGTTATATATATATGGACACCGTTTTATCCAGCTGCAAAGACCCTCCCCACCCCCCAAATGAAGACGCATGCTTAGTGTAAACAGTATAGATGGTTATGGAATGGGGAAAAGAACCAGATAACATGTGGTTCCCATAGGAACGTGTGTGTGTGTGTGTGTGTGTGTGTGTGTGTGTGTGTGTGTGTGTGTGTGTGTGTGTGTGTGTGTGTGTGTGTGTGTGTGTGTGTGTGTGTGTGTGTGTGTGTGTGTGTGTGTGTGTGTGTGTGTGTGTGTGTGTGTGTGTGTGTGTTCTTTTTTGCTTTAACTCCTCCAGTGGAATCCACAATGCACCAGCACTGAAATTCTTCATCTTCATTATACAATACACCCTATTAAAAGTCTGATAACTGAGTTAAACCCTTCAGTACGAGGTGTTTGTATAGTTGTACATCCAGGCTGAGAGCAAGCGCGCGCGCTTCTGCTCAGTGCGATCAAACACAGTGCGACGCAAATCGCCCCTGTTCTCACTGTAGGGCGCGCAAGCAAGATCACGATCACTCCCAGCCTGGCCACGGCCTTGTCTGGGTATTCACAAAAAATAATGATCACTGGATATTGATTACAGCGTAGGTTCTATGCTTCAGCAATAACTTAATCAATACTGGTTTGCTCATGAAATGTCCCATTCAAATGCGGGGAACCCCGCTGTGTTAATCCGATGGGCCATTAGTCTGGCTGCAGAAAAATCTCACAGGAATGTTGCAGCGTTTCTGTGAGATAGCCACAGATTTTCCTGGGCTACAAGGAGACAACAGGGGGGGGGGGGGTGACCTGTGTATATCTGCCACCAACCGATAAGGTCAGTAAAAAGAGATCAAGTGGTGATCACTCTGTTCCCAACAAATATTGGGGAACACGTAGTAAGCTCCGAGTATCTAAGGCCAGGTCCCCGCTGGCTACTGCAGGGCCCGCTGTGGCGGACGCTGCAGGGACAAGAGCCGCCCTACAATGGGGCGGGGCCCGCTGTGAGGGGGGGCCGCCACACTGCGCCAACAGAAACTCCTGCTCTCAAGAAAATTGAGATCAGGACTCGCGACGGAGCGCTAGGCCAAGCCCCCGGTGGTTCCGCCAATGATGACGAACCTGCCGGGTGATGTCACGGCTGCACCCCCATCACTCCTCCATCATATCCCCCCCGTCTTTCCCCCTGCAGCTCTCTGCAGACCGGGGAATTCGGCTACATGCGCCACCTGCCTCGCAGACGCACCTGCAGCGCAGGCAGAGGGGCCGCAGCCTAAGGAACCGTTGTTCCCTTTAGTCATATATATATTATTATATAGTAGTGCTGGTGGTGTTGAAACTAATATCAGCCAATGTCTATCCCCTCTCTCACGGTCTCAGCAATATAATGCACACACACAATATATAATTGTCCTTGGTTGGCAACCTGTATACCAGTGGCTCTGGCCACGCTCCAACGTGGAGTGGTGTCCCCTCCCCACCACCGTGTGTACCCCACACCATGTCCAACGTACTGAACCAGTTCCTTGGTCACTCAACCCTCAGTGTCCCCAAAGAACCCTCAACCAAGGCATGATCCGTGCCTGCAGGTACCGGTGTTGGTGCACTTATAATAATACCTGCCAGGCACTCCAGCACCCGGTAACTGTTACTTCGAAAAGGATCCGCTGATCCAGCGTTGTCTCTCTCAAGTGATCCTTCACTGCTAGAGGATCTCTCACGAGTCTTGACTTGCATCCAGTAGCTTGATCCCAAACTACCAAACACCTTGTAGCGCAGGAATATACTGTGTCCCTGTCTGCTACTATCAGTAAAGGGTATGATGTCCCTATCTAGGGCTGTTCCCTGCAGTACCACAAGCTAGTGGTGACTCAGGGCGGATACTGGGGCCTAGGGGGAATTCCTGGCCTATGCAGTGGGTCACTGGCCCCCTGCAATACACACCTCCTCTCCCCTGGCTCTCCTCCGACTCACTGGCTAGCGTGGTCTCTGTTGCACGCTTCCCTTTCCTGCCTGCCAGCAATCCTCACACACTATTGGCTGCCTGGCCCCCTTTCACCCTGCTGAGACTCATGGGAATTGTAGTCCCAGCTCAGAGCTCTTCTTTATTGGCCAGCTGTTCGCGCGCTTGTACTGCGCACGCGCGACCTACCAGGAGCCTCCCACCGCACATCTACACTGCGCATGCGCAAGGACACAACATTTTATTTATTTATTTATAAAAATGTTTTACCAGGAAGTAATACATTGAGAGATACCTCTCGTTTTCAAGTATGTACTGGGCACAGAGTTATAAAAAATACATGGTTACAATAAAAGAACAGGGTTATACAGTCACTTCACAGACATTTCATGGACAGATAAAGTAGGAAAATTGGGTACAGGGGATCAAAGGCGTGTGAGTTTCAGATAGAATCAGAGCAGCTTTAACATCAACAAACATCAGCGAATGGCAGCTAACGACTCATGCCCTTTGGCTGCCCTTCGGCTGTGCGCTGGGTGGGTGAGGTTGAATCTGGTGCGTCTGTGAACAGAAAGATCTTTTCTTTGTCCCCTTGGCTCATTAACATTCCAGTGGGTGGGGTTGCCGATTCAACAAAGAACAAGCACATGTTAACCCTTAGCACGCTGGTCCTGTGCAGAGGGGAGCAGTTCTTGGGGGGGGCCCCATCAGGCTGTGCGCCTTTGGGGCAACGCAGATGTACGCTGGAGTGGGTGAGGTTGAATCTGATGCATCTGTGGTGGCGCCCTGTACTTGCCGGGCTGCCGCGGAGCCTCCGGAGCACCGGAGCGCTCCCTGCTTGGCCCCCACCTTCCAGACTTGTCGGCGGGTCTGCCGCTTGACTCCGGCGGCACCCGCGATAACCCCTTGCAGCGGAGGTAATGAGGGGGGGGGGCAGGGAACCCCATTACACTTAACAAATGTCATGATTGTGTGATTTTTAATAACAATAACTCATATTGGGTCGCAGCATCGCTTTGACTGTGGATTCATGAATGGTGTATACACATCTCAATTAAACTATAATGACTGTTTGAATGACTATAATTAATATGTTCACAATACTATACAACACACGTGCCATAATTTACAACCATTTGGCTTGTACCCAATGTGATGGGTGCTATAGATTGTACACATGTTGTGCTGACCGTATAGGTCGTATATGACGCGCACATGAAAACTCTGAGTGTGGTAGCCCAATTCTCAGGTGCCTGCCACGATTCCCATATTCTGCAGAGCTCATTAATCTTCCATAAATTTGAAGCGGGGGAATTCGAGGACGGTTGGCTATTGGGTCAGTCAATGTTACAGAAACTGCACTTAGATGTAGAGTTTAATGTTTCATTATGTTTGGCTAATATTTAATGTAACCACTAATAATGTGTAACATTTTATATGTTGTATGTCATTTACTAAATATCTAATCCATGTAATGCAGCTTAACATTATCTTCAATTATTAATCACAGAATAAGGAATTACTTTACAATATACAGTCATAGCGTACACATTGGATGAATACTATAGCCATCAGAGCTGTCATTTGATGTTTATAATTTTAAAAGGATGTCCTCATTACACTGTGTAAGCTAATTCTTAATGATGATTGTATTGTTAAGTCATGTGTGGTATATTATTCACTCAGTCTCATGTACTAGGACATGGCAATAGGCAATGTTTGGAAAATTGTTACATATTATATTAACATTCATGTGATGTGACTGTCTTATAGGCGGCTCAGGATATGGAAGCCGGCCTTGGCTTCTGACCCCACTGGGTAATACTCAAACCCCTGCAGGTAAATGATATAATGCCACCCACATACAGTGGCGGCCGCCTTTAGTCTCCTGCGGCCGCCACCGCGGGATTTGTAAAAACGCGGGCAGATGTGGCGTTTTTTCCTCTGGTTTCGGCGCTGCGGGTGCTTTCAATGTTAAGCGCCATTAGCGCTGAACGGGAAGTGCGGCTGACGCGCGGCCAAGTCCGGTAGAAACAGAAAACATCCCCGAATGTTTACGGGGATGTTGGAGGTTTAAGGGGGCCATGACAGTATCCACCCGCTCGGTTATTGAGAGGACATTTGGAGTATTGAAAAGTCGTTTTAGATGTCCTGATAGATCCGGTGGGGTGCTACAGAATTCGCAACAGAAGGTTGGCAACATAGTGATTTGTTGTTGCCTTCTGCACAACAATGCACTAAGTCACAATCTTCAAGGCAACATTAGGGAGGATTTAGAGGAGGAACCTCCCGTGCCTCCTGCAGGGGTTAGGGAGCATACAGCTTGTGGGGTGGAGACCCGCCGGACGGTAATCAAGAATTATTTCACATGTAAGATTTTCATTTACATATTAGAGAAACTATAATCCTCTTGTGATGTGTCTCACATTTCATTGTGTGTATCTAATCATAGGATCCAGCTCTCTAAAATCGAGTGCAAATTTTGTAGTGAATGAGCACAACTTCATCTGACAATGGTATGTCAATGCTTAACACATTTGTCATTCTCTAAATCATGTTTACACCCCCCTCTACAATGTGTGCATCCTTGAATGCAGAAGATATTTCTGTATTGATGAATATAGACATAGAATTGTATTTTTAAACTTACCACGTACAATACATGATTATATATCATTTTGGAAACACCTTTACACTTCATTCTAAACATTATAAACTTCTTAACAATTAATTATGAATTGTGTTCCTAAATACTTCAACAATTGTTATTGTTCACATTCCTTACTTAATAGTATAATTGGCACTTATTTAACAATTACTACATACATTATTGGACTGTCTGCAGGAGTATAAGCTGATGACATGGGGATATCTTCTATCAGTAACCTGGCATGTATCCGTAACAGAACTTATATTTATATGATTGAAACTACACATATTTCTACATTAATATTTCATGTCAATGCTTCATACAATTACTCATGTTGAACTTTGACCAATACATGAAAGTTCGACTATAACAAAATGTGTATTTCTTCATACGACGTATGAAAACATTAATTGTAGTATTTATGACTGATGTAAAAGGGTCATGAGCATGACCTAAGAAAAATGGTGCACTAAGACAATATATATAATTTCAACGTTTATTGTAATGTTTACACACATTTGTAAGTATTAGAAAATACCAAAACATCTATATTAATTCAGCTAATAACATTAGAGAATATAATATTAGCTTGGAGATATAAAAGTTCTCATGTTCACTTTACTGTGTATCATAGCATGAGTGTCCATTTCATGTTTTTTGCATGTGGACAGTATGTAAAAGGTGTCAGTTGATCGTGTTTGGATACATCCATTGACTTGATCTTCTGTCTGGAACGGAGATGTCAACATCTGTGAAAGAAGTAGATATGTAATATTACTTACAGAAATGTACATGTGAAATATAAAGTTTCAGCTGCATATAAACACACATACGTGTTTTTGTACTGTAACGGTTGTCTACTACACATTAACCATGGCGTTCTAAAAACGTATGCTACATCTTCCAAATAACTAGTTAATTATTTACTTTATCTAACTAATTAATACGTAATGTTAAAAATATATGTAGCCCTGGGTAAGTTTGGGGCTATAGATCTTTCTCCTCCTATGCAATAATCCCTGGTAAGGGCAGGTTTGCCAGGAGTAATTATGGGGTTTTCCCCACACACATCTATGCTGTGCAGTAAGCCAGTGAAGATAGTGTCATCAGGCTCTGTGTATAATTACAGTGACACAGGGGTGGTGCCTGTTGGAGTTACTTATTGCATAGCATATCCTGAAGTTAGTTAGTTCCTCTCCCCCTTGAGAGAGGCTAGTCTGATCCAGCAAACTGCCAGGGCACTGGCAGGCTTTGTGGCCCTCCCTCCGGGAGTGGTGTGGGAGACTATTCCTCTTACTCCATCAGGGAGTAAGGGAAGAGCAAGGACAGCTTCTAGGCCCTGACTAGGAGTGGTGTCAAGGGACTTCCTTCGGGTGGCAACCTGTGATGAGCGGCTGAGAGACCGGCTGCATGATGGGCAATCTGCCATTCTTGAAAAGAATAAAGTATACCATTGATAAAGAACTCTTCTCGTCTGAGCCTGGAGTCATTCGGGAAGAAGGTGCACACAGAGGTTCTCTTTCAGAGACTTCTCCCTATAACACTGGGGATCTGGGAGAGATGGAGGCGCTGTAGCAATAGTGAGTATGACTCAGCCATACCTCGAAAGCCAGTCCTGATGACATCCCCCATACCACCATGGGAGACTCAGGCGTCCTGTAAGCCAGCAGGTGCACCACACTATACCATACGTAACCAGAGTCAGTTTCCCACATGAGATTGGGGGGGGGAGAAACAGGGTTACATGTATATGAATTATGAACGACTGAAAATGCAAAAACGACTTGTCCTATATACATTTATGGTGTCCCACATGCTGTCACAACAACCAAGTTATATACACAATGCTACACAACATTAACTAGTCTGCATAATGTCACATATTTGCTGTTAAAGTGCAGCATTTCCTGCTATTTATCTAAGTGAGTAACACAGAATGAGTGGACACAACACATTATAATGTATACATATGCAAAGTACACAGATTAGGAATATGTACTGCATTTATGCACATATAAGATATTTATTTAAGTCTGTTTAAGTCTATAAAGAGAAAATGGATTCTTTTGTTTTAACCGAGGGGTGTAAACGTTGTGGAATACATTTAAGGGATGCGCAGGAATAGCTCGGATTTCCAGCACCATTGCACAGAACATTTAACAATCTTGCCACGGATCTCGTTAACTGGATCTTGCCTTCTTTCAGAACTCTGTTCCGGCATCTTGTGATCTTCACACCACGATATCTGTAATATTAACAGATGACGGAGAAAAGGTAAAAGGGGCACGTACATTTGTAAAAACAAAACTTTTTTACCCTATGGTACGCGCATGCATAATGAATGGAACGCATATGCGTGTCATTCGGGAATAAGCGATTCACAGATTGTATAAAGTACTTCTGCTATAGTTACCTGTATTATATTGCATTCATATTCGGTGCAGTCATGGAAGGGGTGTTTTGTAGGTAGCTGCTGTAGTCAATCAATTGGTTGTTCGGTGGGTTCAGCTCGGTCGGGTTGTAGCTTACTCCATCATAGTTTGGATATTGTGGCATGTACTGAGGCGGATACAGATTGTAACTTTGTGGCATTTCAGCTGCTGAAACCAAGTCGGTATTATTCATGTTATCGTAATAGCTAGCTCCGTTATGGTTCTGGTATTCATCGTACAACTCCGGTTGAAAAGAATCCAAATTCTGCTGAACATTTAAGGCACCGCTGCAGGCACCTATATCATGGTAGTTGTGCCCGACAATTCTCTGTCTTCTGAAATTTCCATTAGCACACATACGCATACCTGATTCATAAACTGACCAACAGCCACCCCTCTTTTCGAGAGACGGTGGGTTTCGAATAAAAGCAGAATTGGTTGATAAAGTCCGTCGGATAGAATTTCGTCATACAGTAGGCTTTGGATGATTTTGATAATATGGGTATTTTTCCGTAATATATTCATAAATCTCACATACATTTGCTCTTTTCTCTAATCGGTTTTCAATTGCGGCATATATTAAATATGCGTAAGAGAACGGAGGTTTGTTGTTTGAAGATTCCTTAAAATCAGCTTCTTACAAAGGATCAAAATGTTCATAATGTCAACAACACTGTACAAGGTCATTAT
Organism: Ascaphus truei; assembly: GCF_040206685.1. Lineage (NCBI taxonomy): Eukaryota > Metazoa > Chordata > Amphibia > Anura > Ascaphidae > Ascaphus > Ascaphus truei. The sequence goes on along the minus strand of NC_134496.1, from coordinate 7,721,332 downwards.
ACAAAGGAAGAAGTGTCCATGTAATCTTCTCCCACATACAGGTGGTAGTGTATTTGATCATTTTTGCTTGGGTTTTCAACATAATTCCGTAGGCAAACTACGAAACACACATTAATTTGAAAGAATATTGTTTGTAAAGATCATTTGAAACTGTAAAGAAATAATAATTACTATGTATATCTGTGAATACGAAATAAGAAGATATTTGAAATATAAGCATCAGATACATCCTTCAGGCTTGAGAAATGCAATGCTGTTTAGTTCACATGTATGCACATGAAATATGTTCTCATACACACTTGATTATTGCACATTGTTCAGTATGTTTGTTTACCATTACTGAACTCATGTAATTTTTTATGAATTGTAAAATCTTAAGTGATGGCCTAATTATTTTTTTGGACAACGTTTTTAAGGAAGACTGCGGTAGGCCTTGACGTGGTCTCACTTGAACTGCTACGTGTCGAACATAGACTTGAGTGCTAGGTGTTGTACCTATTTGTGTAAGAGATTCTGCTGGGGACACAACACTTGTGGTAGTTTGGCTGCTACTTTGTGCCTGTTCCTGTGGCTGTGCCAGTGCTTGTGCCAGTGCTTGTTAATGAGCCTGTGGCTGTGCCAGTGCTTGTGCCAGTGCTTGTTGATGAGCCTGTGGCTGTGCCAGTGCCAATGCCAGTGCTCGTGGCTGTGCCAGTGGAATTGCCTGTGCCATTGGCTCTGGATTGAGCTCTACCATTGCCTATGGTTCTGGGTCTCTGTGTGGCTCTGGCTGTGGCTGTACGTGTGCCACTACCTGTGCCATACAATTGGCAATAACACTCAGGCTATTGGACATGCTCTTTAGAGTTTCTTGTTGCTGCGTCAAAAGGACTCGCATGGTCTTCATTTCTTGATTATTTTTTTCATTAGTTTTGTGCTGTCTGGCTGACACAGCCTTTTGATTTTTGAAAAACATGCCCTCTACACGTGTTAAGTTGGACAATGCTTCGGCACATACCTTGTCCCCTTGGCCGGCTTATAGAGCCTCATTGTCCCCTTCCTCTGTTACAGGATGTTCGCTATCCTGGACTAACATTAAATCTGGCGCCAAATTCTCGAGCTCAGGGACATCAAGCTCTTCGTGGTGTACGGTGTCTTCCACACATTTGAATATCCTGTGTATCCTCAAACATTTCCTCATCACTGATTAAATCTTCCAGATTTGGTGTTGCCGATAAATCAGACTCTGTCTTCACCAACAACTATATTAAAACAAAATACAATTCTGCGGTGCACTGATTTTAGGCTGAACAGAACAGACCAGGAGCGAACTGGATACTCAATGAGTTATTAATAAAAATCCCCGAGTTTGAACAAATAAAATTAGGGAGTACTTCCAGATGAACTCATAGGGATGGCGAGCAGACGTAAAAGGGAGAGAGACACGAAGATTAAAAAGCTTCAATCAGAATTGGCCGCCCTTTCTGCCCTTCACAAAAAAAACAAGCAAGCACCGACTCTAAAGGTCTTGCTTGATACTAAAACAAAACTAAATTTATTACTGGCCTCCCGAGCTGAGAAGGAGCTGTCATGGTCCAAGCGGAAATTTTTCGAAAAACCGAACAAGCCAGATACCCTACTTGCCAATAAATTAAAAGAAAAAACACAAAACTTCCACATTCAGGCAATTCGAACAAGGAAAGGTGACCTTACTTCTGACCCCAAACTAATTGTTGAAGAATTCAAAGCCTATTATGAGACCCTATATGATGGGGCGAAGGTCTCTCGGAGCGAGACCACTCGTAAAAAACTAAAAACATTCCTGAATGGGGCAAGTTTGCCCAAATTAAGCATAGAGGAAAGGGATACGCTACAGGAAGACTTCACACTAGAGGAGCTGATGGAGGTAATGAAGTCACTGAAGCCATCTAAGGAACCTGGCCCAGTTGGCTTCTCTAACCTACACTACAAAAAATTTCTGAAAATTTTAGCTCCTCACTTATTAAAACTATTCAATTCCTTCTTAGCGGGTGCCCCCATCCCAGGCCCGATGCTACAGGCGTCCATCTCAGTGATAAGCAAGGGAAGGACCCAGCGGACTGCAAAAGTTATAGACCTATCTCATTAATTAATTCAGACACCAACATTTTCTCCAAATTATTGGCCAACCGTCTTAACCAGGCGATGCCAAAGCTGGTCCATCCTGATCAGGTGTGTTTCATATGCGGAAGGCAGGCGGCAGACAACACCAGATGAATAATAGATTTAATCGATTTGGCTAAGAGGAAAACGATCCCGTCAATGGCATTAAGTCTGGACGACGAGAAAGCGTTTGATCGGATTGATTGGCCCTACCTGAGAGAGACGCTGAAAGAGTTTGGCCTGGGGGGGAAAATGATAAACGCAATTCTAGCTCTGTATCGGGGTTCGACGGCGAAGGTCAGGCACCAGGGCTTCCCATCAGAAGAATTCCAGATAAAGAGCGGCACCAGACAGGGTTGTCCCCTGTCCCCTCTACTCTTTGCACTATGCATTGAGCCCTTGGCGGCACACATCCGCCTTAGCCCAGACATAACAGGGATACAAATTCAGGAGCAGCTACATAAGGTGGCACTGTATGCAGAGGATGTTATTCTAACATTATCAAAACCCCTTACCTCTCTGCCGAATGTGTTTAGCTTGTTGGGGGAATTTAATAAGATCTCTGGCTTCAAAATTAATCAGGCAAAGTCAGAAGCCCTAAATATAAACCTGCCTAAGGTCACAGAAAAACTAATTGATGTAAATTTCAATTTCAAATGGCAAGCCTCCTACATTAAATACCTAGGGGTTAACATCACCAAAGATTATAGCGGCCGATATAAAGCGAATTACCCCAGACTAAAGGGGGATCTCAGAAGATGGTCAGGTTATGGTATCTCCTGGATCGGCAGGATTTTATATCTGTTCCAAACCCTTCCGGTATAAGTTGCCAGAGAGGACATCCTCCGGCTGGAGTCCTCTTTGGTGAAATTCTTCTGGGTAACAAAAAGCCACACATTAAGTCTAGCACGTTAATCATACCAACTATAAGAGGAGGGCTAGCGGTACCTTGCTAGTTGTCGTATTTCAGAGCGGCCCAATTATCTCAAATTATTCAGTGGCACCTACACCCAAGCCTTAGGCGCTGGGTTGAGTTGGAAAAAGAGTGCTGTACTCCTATAGACTTACACAACCTAATTTGGCTTCCAAAACAGGTATTTAAATCCGCCAGAGAACCGCTCGCCGCGATGGGCAGCTCCTTAGCAGTTTGGGAGACTACCTCACAGTGAGGCACTCCCTAATAACCCCGATTGTAGCTAACCCTCATTTTGCTCCGGGCCTGTGCAGTAATGACCTAACAATATGGAAACAGAAGGGCCTCAAGGAGCTCTTGCATCTGGAGGGTAGGAAATCAATAAAATCCTTTGAGCAAATTAAATCCGAAAAAGATGCCAAACTAAAATTCCAAAACGCCCAGGGCAAACGAATTTTGAGCAGCTATGTTCAAGAGGAACACACACTAAGGGACTTACTTCTAGGATTTATAGAGAGGTGGTCTGTCCTGTACAAGATGGCGACAATAAACTTAGTTATAGGTGTAGCCCCTCTTCCCAGGGCCAATCGTAGATTGGGCCCCCCCCCCCGCTCTGTACTAGGGTCTGGCTACGTGTGTCTGGGTGGTGCATCCTGCTGGCAACAGGAGGGCCTGAGTCTCCCGCGATGGTATGGGGGATAACAGGACCAAGTTACTGGGGTGGATGCCTCCGTCTTTACTCAGTGGTGCAACGCCTCCATCTCTGGTAAGCCCTAGCAGAGTAGGGTGAAATCCTTCCAGAGAGCCCCACTCAGGGGCGAGAGATTTCAGTCTCACACAGTTTCTTACTTAAGAAGTAGCAGCAGCTCTTTATTCACAGCACACAGCAGCGTAGCAGCGACAAAAGCAACACAGTTGCCTTCAATGTACAGGGTCTTCTCCCTCACCAGACTGCACACCCTCAGGATGGTCTCTGGGGCTCTTTGTTCCCTGCCTCCACCCCAAGTCACAGGCACTCAGGGTGGGGCTAGCTCTTCCCTCACCCCCTAGGCAGGGTGAGAGGCACTGGTCCACCTATAGCTCACTAGGCCCTACTCCTCAGGAACCAAGCTAGCTCACACACTCTGACTGTCCAGTCAGACACTCCAACACTACTGCACACAGTACAGGAACACTCTAAATAGGCTGTGCACTGCCCTTTATGACTTTGGCAGGCCCCTCCCCTATGTCTCTTGCCTTAGACATAGAGTCAGGTGGCCCACCTCCACCACTCCGAACAGCGCTTGAAGTGGGGGAAATCCATGATAACTACTGGCAGCCTGCCCTTAACAGGGCTTATACTAGTAAGAGGAAAGACATATAGCCCCATTTCTTACCAGGGCTACATAGGAATAAATGGGAGGTGGACTTAGGGGAGACTTTAGAGGACGAAGATTGGGATACCATAGTAACGGTGGCGGCAAAGAGTTCGATGTGTGTCACGTTAAAGGAGAATGCATTTAAGGTCCTGATGAGGTGGTACCTCACCCCGACAAGATTGACAAAGTTTGTTAAGGATTACCCCTCACTGTGCCCGAAACAATGTGGGGAAAAGGCAGACTTGTTGCATATGCTGTGGAGTTGCGCCAAAGTGGCCCCGATCTGGGAGTCCATCAGAAATTGGCTACAGAGAATTCTCGGTCTCACGGCCCCCTTGGACCCCTGGTTGTTCCTGCTAGGCAGGCGCACCCAGGGGCTGAATAGATCTGAGCACAAATTAGTTGCACATTTTGCAACAGCCCTGAGGTGCGAAATCACAGCATTGTGGAAGCAACCCGAGTTACCCATGATCCCAAAAATTAGGAACAGAATTTGGTACGTCTGCCGGATGGAGCAGTTGACGAGTTTGGTCATTGACACTGGCAAAAACTTTCTAAACGTCTGGTCACTGTGGCTGGCACAGTCAGATATCCCCGGGGTGGAGGCCACCAATATATTGCTCTGATAGTTGGAAATGCATTCTCCTCTGATGGGACAGTACAGACAATAGACAGTTGGGGGACAGGTAGGGTCGACCGGATCTAACAGTTATAGGTCCAAGGGTCAAGCACAGAGGGCCCTGTTGAGAGGACGAAGACCATCGAGAGGATTTAGAGTGGGGTGCTCCTTAGGCTGTATCCCCCCTAACCGTCCCCTCCCTACCCTTCCCTTGTTGTTTTGTGTTAATATCAGTGGTCTTGTTAGTCGGTTGGTTTTCCCAGTGAGTCTTGTTAGTCTATTCGGATGGAAAAAAGAGGTGTTATGATTACAGAATTGTATGACAATGTGTTGTTAGATTCTTATATGCCTGTACCATTCACCCAATAAAACATTTGGTTGAAAAAAAAAAAAATATACAATTGTTTATCAACATAATTACAAAGTAATGATGTGCTCCTGTTCTTATTTTTGCTGTACATCCAGTGTAAATGCACATATATTTAGATGCAATACATTTTAAAGCTGTATCAGTTAAATAACAAGCATGCTTTTGACAAAGTGAACAGAGTGAGCTGTGTAATTTAGCGATTCCTTGATCGCATCATATATACCGAAGTAAATTTTTTCCCGTATGTATAAATGATTGGATTTCTCTCACTATTTCTGTATTAAACATTGATTTCATAGCATACTACTCACCTGGTGTTGAGTCTGAAGTAGGTGGCCCGATATCCCTGTTCCCTCCAATCCCAAAAATTAGTCGTAGATTCATAATGGGGTACATCTTCTCCTCGTATAACCGTAAATGTAAGGATGCTGGAGGCCCGCCTCCTGTCCCACATGCATGGCGACCAGCCTTTGCCATCTTTTTTTTAAGGCGCAGTTTGATGTCCCCAAATCGTTTCTTGCACATCTCTGGGGTTCGTCTGTAGACGCCAGATGCTGATACAGATCTGCAGATCTGTGACCACAGTTTGCAGTCTATGTCATGCGCACATTCGTGACTGATAAAATATGTACAATCAGCAGCACACCTCCGTTATAGCATACATGTTTAACAGCTCAATGTTACATAACCAATTTATTTCAGAAACATATTTGAATGTTTATATACAAAAAAAATTCAGAAGTTGAATAAAATCATAAAAGAAATATTCTTACATGCCAATGACCCATATACAGTCATGTGAAAAAGTACACCCTCTTTAAATTCCATGGTTTTACATATCAGGACATAATAACAATCATCTGTTCCTTAGCAGGTCTTAAAATTAGGTAAATACAACCTCAGATGAACAACAATACATGACATATTACACCGTGTCATGATTTATTTAACAAAAATAAAGCCAAAATGGAGAAGCCAAGTGTGAAAAACTAAGTACACCTTATGATTCAATAGCTTGTAGAACCAGCTTTAGCAGCAATAACTTGAAGTAATCGTTTTCTGTATGACTTTATCAGTCTCTCACATCGTTGTGGAGGAATTTTGGCCCATTCTTCTTTACAACGTTGCTTCAGTTCATTGTGGTTTGCGGGCATTTGTTTATGCACAGCTCTCTTAAGGTCCAGCCACAGCATTTCAATCGGGTTGAGGTCTGGACTTTGACTGGGCCATTGCAACACCTTGATTCTTTTCTTTCTCAGCCATTTTGTTGTAGATTTGCTGATGTGCTTGGGATCATTGTCCTGTTGCATGACCCAATTTCGGCCAAGCTTTAGCTGTCGGACAGATGGCCTCACATTTGACTTTAGAATACTTTGGAATACAGAGGAGTTCATGGTCGACTGAATGACTGCAAGATTCCCAGGTCCTGTGGCTGCAAAACAAGCTTAAATCATCACCCCTCCACCACCGTGCTTGACAGTTGATATGAGGTGTTTGTGCTGATATGCTGTGTTTCATTTTCGCCAAATGTGGTGCTGTGCATTATGGCCAAACATCTCCACTTTGGTCTCATCTGCCCAAAGGACATTGTTCCAGAAGTCTTGTGGTTTGTTCAGATGCAACTTTCAAACCTAAGCCGTGCTGCCATGTTCTTTTTAGAGAGAAGAGGCTTTCTCCTGGCAACCCTTCCAAACAAACCATACTTGTTCAGTCTTTTTCTAATTGTACTGTCATGAACTTTAACATTTAACATGCTAACTGAGGCCTGTAGAGTCTGAGATGTTACTCTTGGGTATTTTGCAATTTCTCTGAGCATTGCACGGTCTGACCTTGGGGTGAATTTGCTGGGATGTCCACTCCTGGGAAGATTGGCAGCTGTCTTGAATGTTTTCCACTTTTGATGATTCTTTCTCACCGTAGAATTATGGACTTTAAATTGTTGGGGAATGGCCTTATAACCCTTCCCAGATTGATGGGCAGCAACAATTGCTTCTCTAAGATCATTGCTGATGTCTTTCCTCCTTGGCATTGTGTTAACACAAACTTGAATGCTCCAAACCAGCAAACTGCTAAAACTTCGGCTTTTATAGAGGTGGTCACACTAACTGATGATCAATGAATCAAGGGCATTTGATTAGCAGCACCTTTCTGCTTCTTAGCTTCTTAATTCCTATGGAAGCAGTAAGGGTGTACTTAGTTTTTCACACATAGCTTCTCCATTTTGGCTTTATTTTTGTTAAATAAATCATGACACAGTGTAAAATGTCATGTGTTGATGTTCATCTTAGGTTGTATTTACCTAATTTTTAGACCTGCTAAAGAACTGTGCGCAAGCGGGGAGACTATACAGCCTGTTACAAATGTGTTATTTACATCAGTTATGCACGTATATGATGATTGCAGTACAGTACATGCATCGATAAGTGGAAAAAAGTAATGCATCACTTTAAGTACATTTTCACTTTACATACATGCTCCGGTCCCAATACGTACGTTAATGCGGGGTGTGCCTGTACTTTCTTTTTCACATGACTGTAGTTGTTCAAACGAAGCCATGACACCTTCCACAAGTATCTCATTTTCACGAGGGCTAAACCGGGGGTTTCTTATCCCTTCGGCACGAGCCTGGCTTGATGGTGCCCCCTCATCACTTCCATCATCAGCGTGCTCTGCAACACTGGTCGGATGCTGAAAGCTGTCCCTATCTCCCTGTCCACTACTCCCGCTACCCTCCCCCACCTGCACTCCTCCACGTGGAGTAGTATCATGGGACGTACCGGCACGGGACGTACCTGCAGTGGCAATACGGGACATACCTGCAGTGGCAATACGGGACATACCTGCAGTGGCAATACGGGACGTACCTGTGTGTGCCACTCCTCTCCCACGCTCCACCACTCCTCCAGCCACCGCCCCACTCCCACGCTCCACCACTCCTCCAGCCACCGCCGCACTCCCACCACTCCTCCAGCCATCGCACCACTCCCACGCTCCACCACTCCTCCAGCCACTGCCCCACTCCCACGCTCCACCACTCCTCCAGCCACCGCCCCACTCCCACTCCACCACTCCTCCAGCCACCACCCCACTCCCACGCTCCACCACTCTTCCAGCCACCGCCCCACTCCCACGCTCCACCACTCCTCTAGCCACCGCCCAACTCCCACGCTCCACCACTCCTCCAACCACCGCCCCACTCCCACGTCCTCTCCCACATCCACTCATCCTCTCTATGTCACTCAGTCACAAAAAAAACAAATAGAAACAAAGATAACACACTAACAAAGTTCTTTCACACTAACAATACAATTTATTTTTTAAAGAAATATAATAACACAAGACAACTCACTCAATAATCACCAACAACTCACAAATCAACAACTCTCTCCTCCTAGCCCCAAGTCCAGTCTATCTCACCCTCCCTCCCAACAGCACCGACACACGCTGAAGAAAATGGGAGCTTTATATAGGGTGTCCAATTAAAATTGTCGCGCGAACGTCTGACTCGAATTGTTGCCATGTGCTTGGCTAATTTAATCACTTCAGCATTTCAGCACTTAACCCCTACACTACCATATCTATTTTTTTACAAACAAACCATACACTGTATAAAGTAATTAACAACGATATTATAGTAATAGGGGTTCACTCCTTGTATGGACTCTCCCACAGATACACCCAGGAAACTAAGGGGACATACGCGAACCTCAGTGGCCACTATTGTAAGACTTTAATTGCCTTAGCGTGTAGATGCCAAACTTCTTCCCAATTTTCTTTATATATTTAAATAATAATGTAGATGAGAAGGGGGTCTCCTGAGCTGAACCGCATTGGTTTCAGCCTCGGGGACCCCCTACTTCCTGAGACACAGGCCCCGTTATTGGGTGTCCGGTATCCCCTGTACTTTTAAATCTCCCGCATCACGTGACCGGGGGATTTAAATCCTGCAGGGGGATACCGGCACCCCATAACGGGGCCGGTATCTCAGGAAGTAGGGGGTCCCAGAGGCTGAAACCAATGTGGTTCATCTCAGGAGACCCCCTGCTCCCGCACAATATTAAAAAAAATACATTAAAGCAGCTTCATTACCATAGCGGCTATCCGCTATAGTAATGAATTATTGTTTATTGATATGTGTTTGGATACTAGTGTAGATGTGCAGGGAGTGTCGGGAGCTGAACTCCTGCTTCCTGAGATACAGTCCCCGTACCTGAAACCAATGCGGTTCAGCTCTGGAGACCCCCTGCACATCTACATAATTATTAAAATGAATATTGTGACTATACGATCGCCTGTAACAGCCGTACATGGAGATGTAGCAAATGTTACAGCCGGCTTTTTTTTTTCTATCAGCTATCGCGCTTTAACTTTAAGCGCGATAGCATGGGGGGGGGAAGCACGCACAATCTGGCAGATTGGAGCTCGACCGATCCAGAACGCGCTGAAATTCTTAGTGAATTGTGCCTCTGGCTTAAATTTTTAGCGGACGTGAAAAAAAAATTCACGCCGGCGCAAAAGCTCACTGCTTAGTGCATAGCCCCCATAGACACCATCCTGTTGTTTGTCTCTCGGTATGGAGCTGTAATCTCGTGGCTGCATGCGTGTGAGTCTCTTCTGTTCCTACAGCCGGGCACCTCCGTGATGTGCGTCCACTCAGCGGGCCCCCGGCAAAAACGGTACACGCTTTCTTTGTTCCGCACCACAACAGATCCCTTCCAATTCAGCAAGGAAACATGGATAAGTTCCTGGTGCTGCCAATAGGGCTAGCACCCTTACGCGTTTCGTCGCAAGTAAAGCGGCGACTTCATCAGAGATTAAGGGATGAGGTCATACTCAAACCTTATAAAGTCCAAATTGATTAATTGTTTAATTAATAAATGTAATTCCCATCCATAGTGAGTGGATCAGTGTGATGAGCAGATGGCTAATGGGGATAACTAATCACATACAAAGGATATATAACAGATCAACAACATAAACCAGCTGGTACAGGTGGATGTAAACCATATAGGGAATATACAGCATTTCCATACTTGAAGAACAAAAATATAAACACATCAAGTATAGATACTCTAATCATAAAGATGTGATAGTGATTATATATATGTATATGTAAATATATCAAAGTATATAATGAAAGTGATGTCTCTATGTGATTAAATATGCCATTGAGGAGTCATCTTGCCCTTCTCCAGTGGCCTTGGAAGCAAAGGTACACACAGGTACACATAGAGTGAACCAACTAGGTGCTCAAGAAGTATAGATAAGTTGCTGAAAATGGCCAAATTCAATGAATAAATTGTAGTTCTTAGGCAAAGCTCACCGGGTGATAGCAGTCTCTCTCAGCAATTGGCTCCCCCCGGAGCACTATAATGATTGTATAGAGGGACTCACCCAGATGTAGCCGGCAGTGCCGTGCCTGTAGAAAATCTTCCTGTTGCGTAGCACCGCCAACCCTCGAACGACTCATCCGTCGTGATGGGTGGTCTATGACCGGCGGTGAGGTGGTGTGCGGCCAGCACAGCAACCCGGCGTGCGACCGGAAACGATGAGTATAAGCAGGAACACCTCGTGAAGGGAAAAGACGCGATGCGCCGCCGTGCAAACAGAACGAAGGCTGGTCACGTGACTCAAAAAAACTTTATTGCAACGAGTGTAGAGCTAACAGATACTCTGACGCGTTTCAGCCGATTGGCCTTTGTCAAAAAGTGATGTGCTGCTCATAGAATAGACTGGATATAGTGAGTCTAATCTCTAACACCTATAGCATGCTCATCACCGGGGTGAGAGACAGGTGTAGGGAGTGACACAAGAATATCCATGACATGATTAAAAATGTGTATAACCACAGCGCGCCAGAACTATACCCTGGACAAACTATATGTAATGTAAAAGACATTCACTTATGTAACTTCATAAGTTTAAACAGGGTCAGTAAACTGGTCGCAATTTAAAAACTAAAACAAAATACATGAAAATAGATACACTGGTATACAAAAAAAGCATATATATATAAATGTCATCAACTAGATTACAAACCCAGACACAATGGCGAACAAGCAGAATAATTCATCCTATGTTGAACCATAATGAACAATAAAAAACAATAGATAAATACATAATTAAGGAATGTACAGGAATTAATGATAATGATGATAAGATGAACATACTGATTACATGGATTAAAGTATTAATCAACCAGTACTCAAAAGGGAAGATAGAGAGGGGAAAAAGGGGGGGTGGAGGGGGGAGGAGGGGAGAGGGGGAAGGAGGGGGGAGGGGGAGGAAGAGGGGGAAGGGGGGGAGGGCGCGGAAAGGGGGAAGGAATGAAAATCAATCGTGAAGAAAATGTTGTAACTCCCAGTCTGTATTTAGACCGCGAGGCTGTAAAGTGTTAAGACAGAATATCCATTTGGCGACAGGCTTAATCGCCTAAATAAAAAAGAAATGGATATTCTGTCTTAACACTTTACAGCCTCGCGGTCTCAATACAGATTGGGAGTTACAGCATTTTCTTCACGATTGATTTTCATTCCTTTCCCCGCCCTCCCCCCTCCTTCCCCCTCTCCCCCCGCCTCCCCCCTCCACCCTCCCCCTTTTTCCCTCTCTGTCTTCCCTTTTGAGTACTGGTTGATTAACACTTTAATCCATTTAATCAGTATGTTCATCTTATCATCATTATCATTAATTCCTGTACATTCCTTAATTATGTATTTATCTATTGTTTTTTATTGTTCATTATGGTTCAACATAGGATGAATTATTCTGCTTGTTCGCCATTGTGTCTATTATTCATCATTTGGGTTTGTAATCTAGTTGATGACATATATATATATATATATATATATATATATATATATATATATATATATATGCTTTTTTTGTATACCAGTGTATCTATTTTCATGTATTTTGTTTTAGTTTTTAAATTGCGACCAGTTTACTGACCCTGTTTAAACTTATGAAGTTACATAAGTGAATGTCTTTTACATTACATATAGTTTGTCCAGGGTATAGTTCTGGCGCGCTGTGTTTATACACATTTTTAATCATGTCGTGGATATTCTTGCGTCACTCCCTACACCTGTCTCTCACCCCGGTGATGAGCATGCTACAGGTGTTAGAGATTAGCCTCACTATATCCAGTCTATTCTATGAGCAGCACATCACTTTTTGACAAAGGAGAATCGGCTGAAACGCGTCAAAGTATCTGTTAGCTCTACACTCGTTGCAATAAAGTTTTTTTGAGTCACGTGACCAGCCTTCGTTCTGTTTGCACGGCGGCGCATAGCGTCTTTTCCCTTCACGAGGTGTTCCTGCCTTGGAAGCAAAGGTCGTGGTCTGGAGCATGGGACCGAGGCTGGTTAGTGTGGAACATCCTGGGCCATTGATAACTGCAGACCGGCATGCAGATGAAGCCGCCTATGAGAGAGTCTATGGAAAGGGTGTCGAGTAAACTACATGCGGCGACCCCACCATTTTGTACCAAAAGCCGGATCACCAGTTGCTGCTATAGCGCCTGGCTGTGTGCCATGTGCAGGGCCTATTACAGAAAGTAAAACAAAACAAAAGGGGCGCATGAGAGAAAACACAGAGACAGTATGTACTACCAAACACAACGTATATGTACACTAATACATGTACAACATACTTAAAATTAAGACCGGATCATAGTATCCAATGAATCACACAACACACAACACTACCAGAGGGCAAGCCTCAGTAACCCAAGGCACTCGTTGAATTCAAAGATCTTAGGGAATGGGGGCTTACGTGATAATTATCAGCCAGCCCAATGCCTTCAACGGAGCCCTCATGGGTGTGTAAATTTAACTGTTCTTCTACCTATTACAGAAAGAGCAGAGGAACTTGAGCCAATGTCCGGGCATGACATTGGCATAACAAGGGGTTTTTCGGGCCATGGGACCCACTTGAATCTCGCTCAGGTAATCAGCTGTTGAGCTGGGCAAGTAGAGGCATGGTGGGAAACAGGCAAGTTGACAGAAGAACAGGAGGTGGAGATTTTTCAAAAGCGTGCGGAGACCATGGACGATAGATTGTATTATAGTAAAGATGTGCTTTGGGACATGGCTATGTCTCCTGCGGTAAAACCACTAGTATGGGTCTTACCCTGGATAGACAAAGCAGTAAAGCATTATATATCAAGGGGCCCTTGACCTGACATAAAATGAGGGAAGATTAACCCATTTAGAGCGGGTATGGCACACGGGGCACAGTATATATATTGACAGGGTAGAGTATGTAAATGAGCTGGGAACTAAACGGATCCACTGAGTAGAGCTGCCCGATGATTGGAGGAGGTATGACCCGGAAGCCTGATCCTGCTCATTACTGTTCATATGAATGGGATCTGTCAGTGGCACAAAGATGTATCTCCAAATCCCAGGGGCAGTAGAGGGGCTCATCATAAAAAGAGAGAACATATCATAGTGCAGCAATATTTAGTATTGTGATGGAAATGTTGGCTCTTATAAGTTATATACTCACAAGGCGGCAATAAAAACGTGCATTTCCACAGGGTGGCTTTTTCTTTGATGCTACAGTTGTCTCCTGTGGGAGTATCTTTATATAGCGATTCCTCAATATAAATGAATACAAAGTACTATTGCGCAGATCAACATGGAAAAGGCACTTTATCTGATGACTGTAGGAAACGTACTTACAATAGACACGGTCTCACCGCCTCCCAGTACGGCACCGGGCCCTGGTCTCACCGCTTCCGTAGTACGTCAACGTTTGGAAATGCGAGTACCTGGTGTTATGTGTCATCCCGGAGTGCAGCCGGTGTGGGGTCAGAGTCCTCACCTAGCGCTCTCTGTAGATGGAAAGCTATTTTTGCAGGAAATAACAGACCTTGTTGCTGATCTAGTCCTAGAGCACCCAGATGGCTTTAGCCTAGGTGGATAAAATATCTCAATTTGGCAATCCTGCAGTCTTTGGGAGAAACCGCTGTCCTCTCTCTCATGTGATCCTCTCTACACTAGTATCCACCCTACGTGTTTCAACAATGATGTCTTCGTCAGGGGTTAATGTTCATACTATCTATCCCTACTATATATAGGCACCTCCTCCCTTACACTGATTAACAACAGATGAAAATGATCAATGCATTAGAATTACAGGCAATTAATACACCATTATGGAGAGGTTAAACACTGAAAAATATAGTTTAATTATAAGTGATATTAACCTTTTATATATCAATTGAAATAATATATTATGAGACTGACACAGTATAGTTTATCTAACCTTCATATTACATCCAAAATAGTTTGGGACAATTATATCCATCTATATATATAATTTATTTCGAATTGTAATAATGTAGAAATCTTTATAATTACAATTAATTTACAACACAAATCCTGGGTCTAGGGGATATTACCCTTAATTATTCTTTCTTTGGAATACATTCACTGTATTTAGTGTGTTTTAGCGCTAATATTTCATCATTTCTCTGGCTTTATCGACTAGCTTTGATCATCTGGATGTAGACGACATTGTGCAAACAATCCAGGGGTTATTCACTACCTGTGATTTGGACCCAGTCCCAACAAGCCTTATTTTAGGCTGTGTTGATGTAATCGGCGCAGTGTTTGCCAAAATAGTCCTGTGCGCTTTGCAGACAGGATCTTTCCTTAACCACTGAAGGAAGCAGTAATTACACCTCCTCTTAAAAAGCCTTCATTAGACCCGGATTGCATGGCTAATTACAGGCCTGTATCAATCCTTCGTTTCTTAGGGACGGTTACTGAGAAAGTGGTGGTGGCAACCCAACTGGAAAGCGGTCTATCAACCAATGATATTTATGACCCATTCCAGTCAGGATTCAGAAGACAGCATAGTACTTAAATAGCTCTGGTTCATGTGCTAAATGATCTCCTGATGGCGATAGACAGAGGTGACTGTTTGATCTTGGTACTCCTTGACTTTTCTGCAGCATTTGATACCGTGGACCATGGGATCTTAAATGGAGCGCCCAAAGGATTTCTGTGGATGGGTGGCACAATTGTCAGCTGGTTCAGATCTTTTCTCACTGAGAGTATCTTCAGGAGTATACTCCTCTGCACCAATGCACAGAATGTGGAGTGCCACAGGGTTCTATCCTATCTCCTATGTTGTTCGTAGTGTACATGCTGCCACTGGGTGGCATAATCAGACAACGTGGCCTGGTTTATCACTGCTATGCAAATGATACTCAACTCTACTTGTCCTTTGCACAGGGTACTAAGGACCCATTATCAGTCATCAATAGATGGGTATCTGAGCTCCTAGAGTGGATGAGTGACAGTTGGTTGAGGTTGAATCCTGATAAGACAGTGCTTGTGGTGGAAGCTCCGTGTCGGAAGACAATAAGACTACAGCTAAGGTCAACCATTTGGCCATAAGCTTTGGGGTTTCCCAGTTATTAAACTCTGTCCCTGTGCGGAATCTTGGTGTTGTCCTTGACTGACTTGACTCTTAAATATCAGGTGTCAGCTGTGATCAAATCGTCATTCTTCCACCTAAAGAACATAGTCAGGATTAAGCACTCGATCCCGCCCCAGAGGATCGTACTATGCTTGTCCATGCCTTTGTGTCCGCACACCTGGATTACTGCTGTGCACTCTACCTGGGTCTTCCAGAAACAGAGCAGCACCGCCTGCAGCTGGTGCAGAATACTGCGGACAGGTTATTAACTACCCAGACACGTTCTCACCACATGACGCCTGTTCTCCGTTCTCTGCACTGGCTACCTGTAAAATGCCGTATTTATTTCAAGATTGTATTGTTGACATTGAAAGCCCTACATAACCAGGCTCCCAGCTACCTGAGAGCGCTTCTAGTTCCCTACAAGGTATCCCTCACCTGCCAGGCCTTATTCCGGGTGCTGGTGTGCTCCCGTATCCAAGCAGAGTACACCCATGCAGTGGCCACTGGGCAGGAAGCCGCGTTCACTTCCCAGTGGGCCTTAGGCGGGGTGCCCTGCTCGGTATCCCCCATGGTTTTTGTTTTAAACACCACGTCCTCATTTAGTGCACTTTATTTTCAGTTACAGGTGCACTTATATAATGGTTTTTGTTATCTTTTTGCTTTAAACTTTTTCTTTTCTGGTTGGTCCTAACTGGCTAACCAGATGCTGTACTTACTGATTGGCTGTCTTCACCAGCCAATCAGACAAAAGGTTTAAAAATAGATCTAGTTCCCTACACTCCCGTTCCCTCACTTCCATCTACAGATGAAGGACTCTTAACAGTTCCCATAATCTCTGTGACTTCCTTTGGGGCCCGAGCTCTTAGCCACGCTGCTCCCACTCTCTGGGACCGTCTGCCTCGTACAGTGCAAGAGGCCCTCTCTGGGACCGCCTGCCTCGTACAGTGCGAGAGACCCCCTCTCTGGGACGTCTGCCTCGTACAGTCCGAGAGACCCCCTCTCTGGGAATCTATAAACACAGGCTCAGCGCCTACCTGCTTACCCAGGCATTTAATTCATGAACCACAACCTGTCCGGCATTGAATAGCTACAGCACCGTCCCATCCTGTATTGTATCTTCCCCTGTGTTTGGTCTCGTTTATAACCTTACATGTTTTCTTCTTCCCTTTTTGTAACTGTGAAGCACTTTTAAGCTCCTCACAGCATTGTAGGATTGTAAGCTCCTCACAGCAGGGACTTCCCACTCTGCTGTGTCCGTGTGTACATAGTCTTGCATGCCTTGTCTTACAGCCCATTGTGCTGTTGCAGAATATGTTGGCTCAGAATAAATGATGGCACTAATAAAACAATAAACAAGGATTCTTATCTCGGGGTGTAGCACTTTTAGAAGCCTTTGTGTTTTGCATACAAGGCTCTCTTTTACTTTCATAAGTCTGTGTGATTAAATACAGGAGAAAGAACAAATACATTCGTTAACCCTTTCATGGCCGGTAACCAACGCCCAGCAGTGCTTCTGAAACGCTTTCTCTGCAAGACTAGATTGTGAGTTTATACCAGGGGTCTCAAAATTAATCCTCAAGGGCCACCAACAGGCTAGCTTTCATGGATATCCCTGCTTCAGCAAAGGTGGCACAATTAGTCAAAGACCGAGCCACCTGTGCTGAAGCAGGGATATCAATGAAAGCTGGCCTGTTGGTGGCCCTTGAGGACTGAGTTTGAGACCCCTGGTTTATACGGTCAGTTCTCCCCTGTATAGGTCTGTCTTGGTCAGCGCCAGGCACGGGTAAACCCATTAGTGTCTGCCCTTGGGAAACGCAGATTAAATACACAAGATTACAGGGAACTGGTTAAAGCCTAACTAGGAAAACACGCCTACCCTACAGCTCTCATTCTGTGAGGACAGTTGGCAATTAGGATGCGTTAGTTAAATATTAAATATTACTGCAGGGATATATACACAAAGAGAAAAAAAGAGAAGAAAAAAACGAAGCACTTGATCCGCTATTAGCTTTAAATAAACACAGAGGTGCGTTCCCACAATAAAATGTTTAATGGATCAAGAAAGCACAAAAATACAGGACACCTACGCGTTTCGGGCTTGTGGCCCTTTATCAAGGTGAATAAAAATGCTTAATGGAGTGTATTTAAATACCTGATCCTCGCGCTGTCGTGGCCAATCTACCGCCACTTCCTGGTTCGAAAAGGAGTGACGCGGGACGTGTGACGTCAGCGCGTTGGAGCCGGAACAATAGAACAAACTTTATTTAAACAGAAAAAAGTGAACACTCCATGAATGAATGAAAAACGTTAAATAAACATTAAAAACATACTTTAAAAACAAAATACGGACAATAGAATAACTAATCTCATGAATGAAAGTAAATAAATGCTTCGTTCATAGGTTAAGCAAATTCTATACCTGCTAGAGACCCACATTTTAGAGTTCAGTATAAATGGCATTTGTCAACCTGAAAAAACTTACATATATATATATGCAGATGAGAGTGTGGGGCAATAAACATGAGCAATAAGAAAAAAATACAGCATAAAGATATACCTTACTCACTCAATATGGACAATGCATTGCCACTCCCCATACAGTAAAAAGTTTCCAAGTTAAGACAAATACCATCCACAACCATTCAGAATATTCATAATAAATTAAAAGAGTAATAATAATAACATCTTCATAAAAAATGAATAAATGATGATGGTTTTTAGCAAAATGAAGGACAATCCCAATAACGTATCTGACATAAGCTCATTGATAATGCAATAGAAACATATATATATACACAATATTCCATATTCAATTTAATTTGGCATAAACATAATCATTCATAATCATTGTATATATTTCGTAAAGGAAAAACTATATATATAGATATGCTCAATTTCTATCACGACCTCTAATGGGACATGGTATATGCTCTATACCTATATATGAAAAGTTATTTACATTACCCATACTGCAGTTAGTAAAGTGTAGTGAAACAGGGTGGTTAACATCTTTTTTTATACTTAGGCATAAATGTTCGAGTATACGAACTTTCAGAGCTCTAATTGTTCGGCCTATATATTGTTTACCACACCCGCATTTAAGTAAATAAATTACGTATGTAGTATTACAATTTATAAAAGATGTGATTTTGTAACTGGTCCCTGTACTGGTAGAGGAAAATTCAGATTTGGTTAGCATGTACAGTACTTGCAAGATTGACATTTTAGACATTTAAAACATCCCTTTGGCAGATTGGAGACCAATTTCTTGGTGGTAAACAAACTGGGTGAAACATAGTTTGAAATTGTTCTTGCTCATTTGAACACAAATTTAGGACCCTCATTAAAAACATGTTGTAAGACAGGATCGGCAGCTAGTACAGCCCAATGTTTTTCATATATAGGTATAGAGCATATACCATGTCCCATTAGAGGTGGTGATAGAAATGGCATTTTAGACAGGAGAGAGCTCTTTGTGATTTTTACTTTGAAGACATGTATCCCAAGTGGTCTCAATTCAGATTGGGACCTTGGGCCTCTCCTGCTCTGAATTAACCAATTTTTGTCATTTCTCTTTCTCACACCTCATGGGTAATATATTTGTCTCTACATATACCTTTCTTTATTTGAGCATATTTATATATATATAGTTTTTCCTTTACGAAATATATACAATGATTATGAATGATTATGTTTATGCCAAATTAAATTGAATATGGAATATTATGTATATATATGTTTCTATTGCATTATCAATGAGCTTATGTCAGATACGTTATTGGGATTGTCCTTCATTTTGCTAAAAACCATCATCATTTATTCATTTTTTATGAAGATGTTATTATTATTACTCTTTTAATTTATTATGAATATTCTGAATGGTTGTGGATGGTATTTGTCTTAACTTGGAAACTTTTTACTGTATGGGGAGTGGCAATTCATTGTCCATATTGAGTGAGTAAGGTATATCTTTATGCTGTATGTTTTTCTTATTGCTCATGTTTATTGCCCCACATTGTCATCTGCATATATATATATGTAAGTTTTTTCAGGTTGACAAATGCCATTTATACTGAACTCTAAAATGTGGGCCTCTAGCAGGTATAGAATTTGCTTAACCTATGAACGAAGCATTTAATTACTTTCATTCATGAGATTAGTTATTCTATTGTCCGTATTTTGTTTTTAAAGTATGTTTTTAATGTTTATTTAACATTTTTCACTCATTCATGGAGTGTTCACTTTTTTCTGTTTAAATAAAGTTTGTTCTATTGTCCCGGCTCCAACGCGCTGACGTCACACGTCCCGCGTCACTCCTTTTCGAACCAGGAAGTGGCGGTAGATTGGTCACGACAGCGCGAGGATCAGGTATTTAAATACACTCCATTAAGCATTTTTATTCACCTTGATAAAGGGCCACAAGCCCGAAACGCGTAGGTGTCCTGTATTTTTGTGCTTTCTTGATCCATTAAACTTTTTATTGTGGGAACGCACCTCTGTGTTTATTTAAAGCTAATAGCGGATCCAGTGCTTCGTTTTTTCTTCTTTTTTCCTGTATTCACGGAGGCACGGTACACCCCAGGAAAAGTGGATTTCAAGGCTCCTCAAACCATGTGGGTTACATTTCCAAGTGAGTCCTTTCCACTCTCCTTTTTCCTTAAGTGGCTGCAAGGATTATTGTTATATACCTCAATGTTATCACCATGATGTTGTTCTGGTGCTGGACACAGGCAGGTGTATATTGTCCTTACTTCAGTGCTTGTGGGACTTTATTTTCCAGTTACACGTCTACCAGGTGTATGGGAGTATTGTTATATCCTAGCCTTA
>NC_134496.1:7678841-7700490 GCF_040206685.1 Ascaphus truei | reverse complement strand
GTCAATTGACCATTTCACTGCTGGGCCTCCCCCCTGGTAAGAAAAGGGTCAATTGATGGTCACCCAACACCTGCAGTGCCTTCTGAGAAGCCCCAAACCCCACCCTCAAGCAATAACTGATCCATACATGTAAGGCATTGCTACATAGGATACACCCTGAGTGAGCTGCTTGCTTATGAACACGAGTCTAAGCTCTCCGGGCAGCCGCGCAGATGCCCTGTGGGCAGCAGTGTGTGCATAGCCCTGGCAGCATCCTCTCACAGTCGTTGATCTGCTCTTACATAGCACTGACACGGCACTGAGCCCCAATTCAATCAGTTGAATTTATTCTCAGCAGCAAGGAGGGGGAGACAATCTTCGTGATTCCTCGGGGGAGAAGATGGGCTGAGGGGGTATCCATTAACCCCTTTGCTGCCAGAGGGCTCTGCAGGACCGCTCTGGCAGCGAAAGGGTTAAGATGGAGCTAACTGCCGGGGAGTCCGACATTTCACGGACAAAAACTATCCACTCTCCCCGGCTCTTGGCGCACATGGATAATACACCGTCTCTCGCTCACCCCCCCACTTCTCGTGTGCCGGCAGCTATGTTCCTTCATGGCAGGAGTGACCAACTCCTTCCGTCCACAACAGGCCAGGTATTCGGGATATCCCTGCTTCAGCGCAAGTGGCTCAGGCATTCTGACTGAGCCACATGTGCTGAAGCCGGGCTATCCTTAAAACCTGACCTGTTGGTGACCCATGAGGACTGGAGTTGGCCGCCCCTGCTTTATTGTGTTAAAAAGGGGAAGCAGAAGGACTAATGTCAGACAGTGGTCATACCCCACGCCAGAGGTGAGAGAGACAGGAGGAAAACGAGAGAGAATAGAAAAGGGGGAGAATGTTTGAGCAAAAGATGGATAGATGATGAGTGCTAGCAAGAGACTGCTTAAGCCAAAGAGCATGCGTGAGCATGAGGGGTCAAATCAGCGAGTGCACTTTTGTTACATGTGCCAGAGAGCTCAAGAGGGGAGAGCAAAGGGCAGGAGAGGGGGGGAATACATGAAATAAGACGGGAGAAAGAGACAGAAGGGGTTAGTCATTAACCTGGGATCGTGCCGATCGGGCAATACGGCACAGAAACTTCTATTGAAGTCACTATCGCACTTTAATGAATAACCCCCTGAGAGTGTAACTGCGCCTCTCCGTGCAGGTTTGAGGCATCTTCACCTTTCCTGTACCACACTGCTACAGCTACATGATGCAAACCTCTCCAGTCCTAACCCCGGCCAGCGCGAGAGGTTCTGGGGGAGCAGGTTATCAGCGGAAAGAAAGGCTTTTCTTGAGGTTAAAAAAAAAAAATGTATATAAAAAATAATAAAGAATGTAAAAACCTAAAAGTGCTTTTCCGGGGTGGCAGTCCCCTTATCCTGGAGGCGACACCCCTCTTAGCTCTCTCTTTTCCCCCCACGCAGAGTCCCGGTGAGAGCGAGGGGGTGCGAGGTAAGGCTGTGTGTATCTGCCAGTCTCTGGCCACTGCTCCCCTCCGCTGAAGCTCACAAGATGGTGCAGTAGTACAGGTAACTGGACCAGGAGGAGGGGCCGGAGGAGGAGTCGGCTGTCGGAAGATCACAGGCGTTGCCGGCGAGCGGGGGGTAGGGCTGCGGCGGGGGCAGCGCTGTGTCAGGAGTAATGAGTATACAGAGGCGGTGCGTGCACAGTGCCGTTCTGTTGTGCGGGCAGGCGGGCGGCCATGTACTCCGTGTAACTGATTGTCACCTTCTCACTGCGGTACCTGTCCCGGAAGAACGCAGAACATTCAGTGCCATGGCAGCAGCCTAACAAGTCACAGGCCTTTTATCTCTCTCATACCTCACTAAATGTCCCCATCATGTGAAAGAAACAGCCTTAAAGACGCAATCCCACCTATTTCACGGACATATATAAATATATATATGACAGCATTGGAACTCTAGAGCTGAACCACATTATTTTCAGCTGCAGCGATATTTCCAGGTGTTCCCCCATGGCATAAAAATGGGCATCCAATAGGACAGAGGTGCTCAACGCCAGCCCTCAGGAACCCACCCGCCCCAACTGGTCAAGTTAAGGATATCCCTGCATCTGCATAGCTGGCTCAATCAGAGGCTGAGTCGAAGACTGAGCCTGATTGAGCCACCTGTGCTGAAGCAGGGATATCTTGAAAACTTGACGTGTTGGGGTAGGGGGTCTTGAGGACTGGCGTTGGGCACCTCAGCTATTGGATGATGTTGCGGCTTCCTATTGGCCAGCGGGACCTGCTTGATTTGGCAGTAAATCTCTCGGGAATGGGGTGGGTGAGCGGAGCTACAAACAGCATGGCTCAGCTCTGTTGGTCCTCCCCCCGGATCTCATGCTGTAAAACACAAGAAGATATATAAACAAACTAAGTAAAAACGGTTGGGCAAGATGGCTGCTTTACAGGGACCAAAGTATGTACCCGCCGTATGTTGCGCCTGCCATTCAGAGACAGTAGAGTAGGAGCGACATGTTTGTTTTAATGTTCCTTCTATCCTTGTTATGGATGAAAGGAGAACCTGGATGGACTGTACCTCTATTCTCTGCTATCATATGGTAGCAAATAGAGAGCGGACCCACAGTTCATCAATTCTGTCCCTCCACCCCAAACTGACAAGGACAGAAGGGACTTATAAACGAGCTATGAAACCAAGACAGAAGCGACCAATGGGAGGAACATACTGTGGTCCCCTTTCAGGCTGTTATTTGTATCACTGGTCCATCAAGTGCGATGTGAGATGGTGACACACACTGAAGGTTCCCACCGAGTCTGTTCCATCCACTGTACCTGCAGCGGGCATCGCCCGGTGGGGTTATTACATGCAGCAAGTAGAAGTGAAAACACATTTGATAGAATCTAGGCGAACTAGGCTAATATAAGTGATACAGTGCCTACACTCATAGGCTAATATAAGTGATACAGTGCCTACACTCATAGGCTAATATAAGTGATAATACAGTGCCTACACTCATAGGCTAATATAAGTGATACAGTGCCTACACTCATAGGCTAATATAAGTGATACAGTGCCTACACTTCATAGGCTAATATAAGTGATACAGTGCCTACACTCATAGGCTAATATAAGTGATACAGTGCCTACACTCATAGGCTAATATAAGTGATAATACTGTGCCTACACTCATAGGCTAATATAAGTGATAATACAGTGCCTACACTCATAGGCTAATATAAGTGATACAGTGCCTACACTTCATAGGCTAATATAAGTGATACAGTGCCTACACTCATAGGCTAATATAAGTGATAATACTGTGCCTACACTCATAGGCTAATATAAGTGATACAGTGCCTACACTCATAGGCTAATATAAGTGATACAGTGCCTACACTTCATAGGCTAATATAAGTGATAATACTGTGCCTACACTCATAGGCTAATATAAGTGATACAGTGCCTACACTCATAGGCTAATATAAGTGATACAGTGCCTACACTCATAGGCTAATATAAGTGATACAGTGCCTACACTCATAGGCTAATATAAGTGATAATACTGTGCCTACACTCATAGGCTAATATAAGTGATAATACAGTGCCTACACTCATAGGCTAATATAAGTGATACAGTGCCTACACTCATAGGCTAATATAAGTGATACAGTGCCTACACTCATAGGCTAATATAAGTGATACAGTGCCTACACTCATAGGCTAATATAAGTGATAATACTGTGCCTACACTCATAGGCTATATAAGTGATAATACAGTGCCTACACTCATAGGCTATATAAGTGATAATACAGTGCCTACACTCATAGGCTAATATAAGTGATACAGTGCCTACACTCATAGGCTAATATAAGTGATACAGTGCCTACACTCATAGGCTAATATAAGTGATAATACAGTGCCTACACTCATAGGCTAATATAAGTGATAATACTGTGCCTACACTCATAGGCTAATATAAGTGATAATACAGTGCCTACACTCATAGGCTAATATAAGTGATAATACAGTGCCTACACTCATAGTAGGAGTAGGAGCGACATGTTTGTTTTAATGTTCCTTCTATCCTTGTTATGGATGAAAGGAGAACCTGGATGGACTGTACCTCTATTCTCTGCTATCATATGGTAGCAAATAGAGAGCGGACCCACAGTTCATCAATTCTGTCCCTCCACCCCAAACTGACAAGGACAGAAGGGACTTATAAACGAGCTATGAAACCAAGACAGAAGCGACCAATGGGAGGAACATACTGTGGTCCCCTAATAGGTTAATATAAGTGATAATACTGTGCCTACACTCATAGGCTAATATAAGTGATAATACAGTGCCTACACTCATAGGCTAATATAAGTGATAATACTGTGCCTACACTCATAGGCTAATATAAGTGATAATACTGTGCCTACACTCATAGGCTAATATAAGTGATAATACTGTGCCTACACTCATAGGCTAATATAAGTGATAATACTGTGCCTACACTCATAGGCTAATATAAGTGATAATACTGTGCCTACACTCATAGGCTAATATAAGTGATAATACAGTGCCTACACTCATAGGCTAATATAAGTGATACAGTGCCTACACTCATAGGCTAATATAAGTGATAATACAGTGCCTACACTCATAGGCTAATATAAGTGATACAGTGCCTACACTCCATAGGCTAATATAAGTGATACAGTGCCTACATTCATAGGCTAATATAAGTGATACAGTGCCTACACTCATAGGCTAATATAAGTGATACAGTGCCTACACTCATAGGCTAATATAAGTGATAATACAGTGCCTACACTCATAGGCTAATATAAGTGATAATACAGTGCCTACACTCATAGGCTAATATAAGTGATAATACTGTGCCTACACTCATAGGCGAATATAAGTGATAATACTGTGCCTACACTCATAGGCTAATATAAGTGATAATACAGTGCCTACACTCATAGGCTAATATAAGTGATACAGTGCCTACACTCATAGGCTAATATAAGTGATAATACAGTGCCTACACTCATAGGCGAATATAAGTGATAATACTGTGCCTACACACATAGGCTAATATAAGTGATAATACAGTGCCTACACTCATAGGCGAATATAAGTGATAATACTGTGCCTACACTCATAGGCTAATATAAGTGATAATACAGTGCCTACACTCATAGGCTAATATAAGTGATACAGTGCCTACACTCATAGGCTAATATAAGTGATAATACTGTGCCTACACACATAGGCTAATATAAGTGATAATACAGTGCCTACACTCATAGGCGAATATAAGTGATAATACTGTGCCTACACTCATAGGCTAATATAAGTGATAATACAGTGCCTACACTCATAGGCTAATATAAGTGATACAGTGCCTACACTCATAGGCTAATATAAGTGATAATACAGTGCCTACACTCATAGGCGAATATAAGTGATAATACTGTGCCTACACACATAGGCTAATATAAGTGATAATACAGTGCCTACACTCATAGGCTAATATAAGTGATACAGTGCCTACACTCATAGGCTAATATAAGTGATAATACAGTGCCTAAACTCATAGGCTAATATAAGTGATAATACTGTGCCTACACTCATAGGCTTATATAAGTGATACAGTGCCTACACTCATAGGCTAATATAAGTGATAATACTGTGCCTACACTCATAGGCTAATATAAGTGATAATACAGTGCCTACACTCATAGGCTAATATAAGTGATAATACAGTGCCTACACTCATAGGCTAATATAAGTGATACAGTGCCTACACTCATAGGCTAATATAAGTGATAATACTGTGCCTACACACATAGGCTAATATAAGTGATACAGTGCCTACACTCATAGGCTAATATAAGTGATAATACAGTGCCTACACTCATAGGCGAATATAAGTGATAATACTGTGCCTACACACATAGGCTAATATAAGTGATAATACAGTGCCTACACTCATAGGCGAATATAAGTGATAATACTGTGCCTACACTCATAGGCTAATATAAGTGATAATACTGTGCCTACACTCATAGGCTAATATAAGTGATAATACTGTGCCTACACTCATAGGCTAATATAAGTGATAATACAGTGCCTACACTCATAGGCTAATATAAGTGATAATACAGTGCCTACACTCATAGGCTAATATAAGTGATACAGTGCCTACACTCATAGGCTAATATAAGTGATACAGTGCCTACACTCATAGGCTAATATAAGTGATAATACAGTGCCTACACTCATAGGCGAATATAAGTGATAATACTGTGCCTACACTCATAGGCTAATATAAGTGATAATACAGTGCCTACACTCATAGGCTAATATAAGTGATACAGTGCCTACACTCATAGGCTAATATAAGTGATAATACTGTGCCTACACACATAGGCTAATATAAGTGATAATACAGTGCCTACACTCATAGGCGAATATAAGTGATAATACTGTGCCTACACTCATAGGCTAATATAAGTGATAATACAGTGCCTACACTCATAGGCTAATATAAGTGATACAGTGCCTACACTCATAGGCTAATATAAGTGATACAGTGCCTACACTCATAGGCTAATATAAGTGATAATACAGTGCCTACACTAGGTAGAAGGGTATAGGAGTTAAAGGAATAGCTATTGGCTGAGGGAGTAGGATAGTGCAACAATGGCTTTGACGTGTGTAAACCCTGTCTGGATCACCCTATCTGCATCACCCTGTCTGCATCACCCTGTCTGCATCACCCTGTCTGCATCACCCTGTCTGCATCACCCTGTCTGGATCACCCTGTCTGGATCTCACTGTCGGCCCTCCTTGTGTACTTGGGCAAGACACTTGATCTCCCTGAACCTGAGATACCAAAAATAGATTGTAAGCTCCTTGGCACAGGTACTTACAGTGTCTGCTAAATTCTATGCACAACGATGAAAACAATGACAGCAGTAAATATCGCTAAATACACGAGGAAAAGAAATATTGCGATTAGTACGAAGTTAGCGGAAGGATGAAGATCTCACCTGGTGAGTTTGATGCTTTTCCTAAACGCGTTGGTGATGGGAGCCTTCAAGCCGCCTTTCCTGAGCAGAGAGTCTATTGTCTGAGTCTGATCCCAGTCTGAGGACGGACACCACACACATTTACTCCACGGCAACACGTGACGCGATCAACGCGAGCACACGGCACAATGGGTTTCCCACAAGGAGCATGTGACCAGCGCATGTTATTAGCTGTGTATCTGTAGCATGTAGTTGGTACTCCATGGGAAGACCAAGCGAGACGAGAGAGCGCTTTATAAAGCCTCAGCACTGGGTACTTTTTGATGGGATCGCTCACATAGATATTAACTGGATACCCTGCACCGGGGGGGTTCCTAACCATGGATTTGCCAACGCCGACAATAAGTGGTGCAGGACAGAGCGTGGTTTCAAAAGCCAATTTTGCAGACATGTTTTAGAGCGGGCAGCATTTCTGGAACCTTCCATCCATGCACACGCCAGTCACTATGGTGTCCTTAGTATATATCCAGGTAAATACAGATCAACTGATGAATGAAAGGGCGTCTGCGATCCCGGGGTTCCCACGGCCTCAGGGGGAAGTGGCCGCTAGCAATGAGACAGGTGCATGAAAAGGTCAGTATTAGTCTGCTACGGATTGAGCCGTGCCTCCATTTTGAGCCCATTAGGGTTAACCAACGCAGCAAGTAGAAGTTGAAGCACATTTGAAATGCAAAGCAATGTGTTTCCAACTCCCCCAGCAGAGAAAGGGTTAACCCAGGGGGTTCTCCACTCCAATCCTGAAGACCCCCCACAACAGGTCAGGTTTTCAGGATATCCCTGCTTCAGCACAGGTGGCTCAGTCAAAGAGCCCTTGATTGAGCCACCTGTGCTGAAGCAGGGATATCCTGAAAACCTGATCTGCTGGGGGGGGGGGGGGCGAGAGGGGGTCTTGAGGTTTGGAGAACCCCCTGGGTAAATCCGTTCTGACCCGATATAAGATCTTGAAATCTATATTTATATTTTCAAATACAAAGTAATGCGCATGATCAGGTCTGCCAGGTCTGAAAGGGTTAATGTGACATTGCGGGCATTTGATGCACCCATGGGTTACCTTCTTTGATAGCAGTACATAGAGAGAACTAGGAAGTTTGATGTGTAGTTGGCGGTGCAGATATTTTAGCTTTATCGACAATGGCTAGAGATCTAGAGCAGTGTTTTTCAACTGGGGTTCCGCGGGCGTCTCTAGAGGGCGCCCTGCCATTTTCAGGTAATTTGAAACTTGTAGCAAATACAGAACAATGTACAATACATCTGATCCCAGACGCGCT
Source organism: Ascaphus truei (assembly GCF_040206685.1). Classification (NCBI taxonomy): domain Eukaryota; kingdom Metazoa; phylum Chordata; class Amphibia; order Anura; family Ascaphidae; genus Ascaphus; species Ascaphus truei. The sequence goes on along the minus strand of NC_134496.1, from coordinate 7,692,144 downwards.
ATTAGAGAGGGTTGGGGTTCCTTACAATGTATCTGATATCAGACACGCTATTAGAGAGGGTTGGGGTTCATTACAATGTATCTGATCTCAGACGTGCTATTAGAGAGGGTCGGGGTTCCTTACAATGTATCTGATCTCAGACGCGCTATTAGAGAGGGTTGGGGTTCCTTACAATGTATCTGATATCAGACGCGCTATTAGAGAGGGTTGGGGTTCCTTACAATGTATCTGATATCAGACACGCTATTAGAGAGGGTTGGGTTTCCTTACAATGTATCTGATCTCAGACGCGCTATTAGAGAGGGTTGGGGTTCCTTACAATGCATGTGATCTCAGACGCGCTATTAGAGAGGGTTGGTGTTCCTTACAATGCATCTGATCTCAGACGCGCTATTAGAGAGGGTTGGGGTTCCTTATAATGCATCTGATCTCAGACACGATATTAGAGAAGGTTGGGGTTCCTTACAGTGCATCTGATCTCAGATGCGCTATTAGAGAGGGTTGGGGTTCCTTACAATGCATATGATCTCAGACGCGCTATTAGAGAGGGTTGGGGTTCCTTACAATGCATCTAATCTCAGACGCGCTGTTAGAGAGGGTTGGGGTTCCACAGAACCAAAAAAAAGTTAAAAAACCCTGCTCCAGAGAGAGGATGTTGAGAGAGGGACATACATGGGCAGACGCACCTTGTTCCTTGGCCACTTCTGGCAGGTAGGTGGCTGTGCGCTTCACTCCCTTCTCGTTCAGGAACTCAATCCGGATCCCATGGACTCCAACCTGAGAGAGGGGAAGAGATGGAGGGAGAAGATGTTAAAGGGGTCGTCCCACGAGGGGTTAAAATACAACTTTCACTGCTTTCTGTGTATAAAAAATAAAATCGGAACCTCTTCAAACTAATTCTGCTGCTATCATTAGTCAAACAAAAGGGCACATTCTGTAACAAGGTACCCGAGACATGAAACGTTTGCAAAATATAGCAGTACCCAAGCACGTGTTTATTGAAGGATGGTGTCAATCACCTACACGTCACACACTGAACATGCCACTGCCACAAATTCACTTGGGTCCTAGAAGCAACGGCCCTTTTAAAGGGGTAGTCCCTCCTAGGACCAAAATCTACAAACAGCAGTGAAATGGTGGCACTCCCTCACACTCAGTATACGCCGTGCACCTTCTCTTCCTCACTGCCCTTACCTGTGGCACTCCCTCACACTCAGTATACGCCAAGCACCTTCTCTCCCTCACTGCCCCTTACCTGTGGCACTCCCTCACACTCAGTATACGCCGTGCACCTTCTCTCCCTCACTGCCCCTTACCTGTGGCACTCCCTCACACTCAGTATACGCCGTGCACCTTCTCTCCCTCGCTGCCCCTTACCTGTGGCACTCCCTCACACTCAGTATACGCCAAGCACCTTCTCTTCCTCACTGCCCCTTACCTGTGGCACTCCTTCACACTCAGTATACGCCGTGCACCTTCTCTCCCTCACTGCCTCTTACCTGTGGCACTCCCTCACACTCAGTATACGCCGTGCACCTTCTCTCCCTCACTGCCTCTTACCTGTGGCACTCCCTCACACTCAGTATACGCCGTGCACCTTCTCTCCCCTCCCTGCCCCTTACCTGTGGCACTCCCTCACACTCAGTATACGCCAAGCACCTTCTCTCCCTCACTGCCCTTACCTGTGGCACTCCCTCACACTCAGTATACGCCGTGCACCTTCTCTCCCTCACTGCCCCTTACCTGTGGCACTCCCTCACACTCAGTATACGCCGTGCACCTTCTCTCCCTCACTGCCTCTTACCTGTGGCACTCCCTCACACTCAGTATACGCCGTGCACCTTCTCTCCCTCACTGCCCTTACCTGTGGCACTCCCTCACACTCAGTATACGCCAAGCACCTTCTCTTCCTCACTGCCCCTTACCTGTGGCACTCCCTCACACTCAGTATACACCAAGCACCTTCTCTCCCTCACTGCCCCTTACCTGTGGCACTCCCTCACACTCAGTATACGCCGTGCACCTTCTCTCCCTCACTGCCTCTTACCTGTGGCACTCCCTCACACTCAGTATACGCCGTGCACCTTCTCTCCCTCACTGCCCTTACCTGTGGCACTCCCTCACACTCAGTATACGCCAAGCACCTTCTCTTCCTCACTGCCCCTTACCTGTGGCACTCCCTCACACTCAGTATACACCAAGCACCTTCTCTCCCTCACTGCCCCTTACCTGTGGCACTCCCTCACACTCAGTATACACCAAGCACCTTCTCTCCCTCACTGCCCTTACCTGTGGCACTCCCTCACACTCAGTATACGCCGTGCACCTTCTCTCCCTCACTGCCCTTTACCTGTGGCACTCCCTCACACTCAGTATACGCCGTGCACCTTCTCTCCCTCACTGCCCCTTACCTGTGGCACTCCCTCACACTCAGTATACACCAAGCACCTTCTCTCCCTCACTGCCCCTTACCTGTGGCACTCCCTCACACTCAGTATACGCCGTGCACCTTCTCTCCCTCACTGCCCTTTACCTGTGGCACTCCCTCACACTCAGTATACGCCGTGCACCTTCTCTCCCTCACTGCCCCTTACCTGTGGCACTCCCTCACACTCAGTATACGCCATGCACCTTCTCTCCCTCACTGCCCTTACCTGTGGCACTCCCTCACACTCAGTATACGCCGTGCACCTTCTCTCCCTCACTGCCCTTACCTGTGGCACTCCCTCACACTCAGTATACGCCGTGCACCTTCTCTCCCTCACTGCCCTTACCTGTGGCACTCCCTCACACTCAGTATACGCCGTGCACCTTCTCTCCCCACCTTTAAGACTAACCTTAAAACTCACCTCTTAAATGAAACATTTCATTAGCCGGGACTCATGGCTCCTGTCACACACTGTGTCACTCCTACCAATGACTGCCATCTACTGCACTTATTCCCTTACCTGTCTCTTAAGTCAGGGGAGCGCAAAATTTGAAACTGCGCCCCCCGTCTTCTCTTCCCCGCCTCTCACCCCCTCCCCCCCCCACCTTGTATCCGCGTCAAATGACGCCGCGGTGTCACGTGACCCGCGGCGTCATTCGACGCGTCACACACCCGGCTGAATCCCGGTAAGTGGAGTGTTGCATGGGGCTTCACGCGATCCCCCGGCATTTAATTAAATGCTTGGGGGAAGAGCGCGGGGCCTCTGCAACCGCCTGCGCCCCCCCAGAAAAATCTCCCGCCCCCTATTTGCGCACCCCTGTCTTAAGTTTCCCATCATACCATTTAGATTGTAAGCTCTCCGGGGCAGGGATTTACTACTCCAGGGGTGCGACGCTTACAAAGACCCCGAGCTCTTCACCACAACATTTTAAATAATTGCCGCGGCGTGCGGACCTCTGTGTGCGCCGTACCTCGTCTCCGGCAGATTCTGGGGCGCGTCACTAGGCAACGTGGGATCAAATGGCAACGTCACATGATGTTATGACGTCGGAGAAAAGGTAAGGGGGTGAGGGGGTTGGGGGGTAAGGGGGTTGGGGGGTAAGGGGGTTGGGGGGTAAGGGGGTAAGGAGGTTGGGGGGTAAGGAGGTTGGGGGGTAAGGGGGTTGGGGGGTAAGGGGGTTGGGGGGTAAGGGGGTTGGGGGGTAAGGAGGTTGGGGGGTAAGGGGGTTGGGGGGTAAGGGGGTTGGGGGGGAGCAGCTTTGAAAAGGTTAAGGACCAGAAGAAGTGCTGCAATACAGACATGATAGCAACAGAGCCTGAGAACACTACTTCTCGCCGCCTCCCTCCTTTCGCTGGTAACCTAACCCCTGAAGTGGGTGTGATTGGGAGACTAACATGTAGCCGCTCACCTCCCAGTCCAGGAAGTCGCCCACGTCCTCAAAGTTAGTGAGCAGAGACACGGAGCAGGACAGCTTGGGCAGCTCCTCGCGGGTCAGCGGGGGGAAGCGGCTGTCCTTAAGGGCACTGCGGGGTGACAGGGGATTAACATGTATGTACTGGAGGCACGTTCGCTCAGCTATTGGTTAGTGTGCACACGCGTGCACACACACACACACACACACACACACACACACACACACACACACACACACACACACACACACACACACTCGTGACATGATGCGACTATCGTTGTGATACATCTTTATACTGCAGAGAGATCTCTGGATACAGAACACACACTGAACCTCTTCTCAGTGTCAGGATATGTATACAGATAGAACTACCAGAACCTCTTCTCAGTGTCAGGATATGTATACAGATAGAACTACCAGAACCTCTTCTCAGTGTCAGGATATGTATACAGATAGAACTACCAGAACCTCTTCTCAGTGTCAGGATATGTATACAGATAGAACTACCAGAACCTCTTCTCAGTGTCAGGATATGTATACAGATAGAACTACCAGAACCTCTTCTCAGTGTCAGGATATGTATACAGATAGAACTACCAGAACCTCTTCTCAGTGTCAGGATATGTATACAGATAGAACTACCAGAACCTCTTCTCAGTGTCAGGATATGTATACAGATAGAACTACCAGAACCTCTTCTCAGTGTCAGGATATGTATACAGATAGAACTACCAGAACCTCTTCTCAGTGTCAGGATATGTATACAGATAGAACTACCAGAACCTCTTCTCAGTGTCAGGATATGTATACAGATAGAACTACCAGAACCTCTTCTCAGTGTCAGGATATGTATACAGATAGAACTACCAGAACCTCTTCTCAGTGTCAGGATATGTATACAGATAGAACTACCAGAACCTCTTCTCAGTGTCAGGATATGTATACAGATAGAACTACCAGAACCTCTTCTCAGTGTCAGGATATGTATACAGATAGAACTACCAGAACCTCTTCTCAGTGTCAGGATATGTATACAGATAGAACTACCAGAACCTCTTCTCAATGTCAGGATATGTATACAGATAGAACTACCAGAACCTCTTCTCAGTGTCAGGATATGTATACAGATAGAACTACCAGAACCTCTTCTCAGTGTCAGGATATGTATACAGATAGAACTACCAGAACCTCTTCTCAGTGTCAGGATATGTATACAGATAGAACTACCAGAACCTCTTCTCAGTGTCAGGATATGTATACAGATAGAACTACCAGAACCTCTTCTCAATGTCAGGATATGTATACAGATAGAACTACCAGAACCTCTTCTCAGTGTCAGGATATGTATACAGATAGAACTACCAGAACCTCTTCTCAGTGTCAGGATATGTATACAGATAGAACTACCAGAACCTCTTCTCAATGTCAGGATATGTATACAGATAGAACTACCAGAACCTCTTCTCAGTGTCAGGATATGTATACAGATAGAACTACCAGAACCTCTTCTCAGTGTCAGGATATGTATACAGATAGAACTACCAGAACCTCTTCTCAGTGTCAGGATATGTATACAGATAGAACTACCAGAACCTCTTCTCAATGTCAGGATATGTATACAGATAGAACTACCAGAACCTCTTCTCAGTGTCAGGATATGTATACAGATAGAACTACCAGAACCTCTTCTCAGTGTCAGGATATGTATACAGATAGAACTACCAGAACCTCTTCTCAGTGTCAGGATATGTATACAGATAGAACTACCAGAACCTCTTCTCAGTGTCAGGATATGTATACAGATAGAACTACCAGAACCTCTTCTCAATGTCAGGATATGTATACAGATAGAACTACCAGAACCTCTTCTCAATGTCAGGATATGTATACAGATAGAACTACCAGAACCTCTTCTCAGTGTCAGGATATGTATACAGATAGAACTACCAGAACCTCTTCTCAATGTCAGGATATGTATACAGATAGAACTACCAGAACCTCTTCTCAGTGTCAGGATATGTATACAGATAGAACTACCAGAACCTCTTCTCAGTGTCAGGATATGTATACAGATAGAACTACCAGAACCTCTTCTCAATGTCAGGATATGTATACAGATAGAACTACCAGAACCTCTTCTCAATGTCAGGATATGTATACAGATAGAACTACCAGAACCTCTTCTCAATGTCAGGATATGTATACAGATAGAACTACCAGAACCTCTTCTCAGTGTCAGGATATGTATACAGATAGAACTACCAGAACCTCTTCTCAGTGTCAGGATATGTATACAGATAGAACTACCAGAACCTCTTCTCAATGTCAGGATATGTATACAGATAGAACTACCAGAACCTCTTCTCAATGTCAGGATATGTATACAGATAGAACTACCAGAACCTCTTCTCAGTGTCAGGATATGTATACAGATAGAACTACCAGAACCTCTTCTCAGTGTCAGGATATGTATACAGATAGAACTACCAGAACCTCTTCTCAGTGTCAGGATATGTATACAGATAGAACTACCAGAACCTCTTCTCAGTGTCAGGATATGTATACAGATAGAACTACCAGAACCTCTTCTCAGTGTCAGGATATGTATACAGATAGAACTACCAGAACCTCTTCTCAGTGTCAGGATATGTATACAGATAGAACTACCAGAACCTCTTCTCAATGTCAGGATATGTATACAGATAGAACTACCAGAACCTCTTCTCAGTGTCAGGATATGTATACAGATAGAACTACCAGAACCTCTTCTCAGTGTCAGGATATGTATACAGATAGAACTACCAGAACCTCTTCTCAATGTCAGGATATGTATACAGATAGAACTACCAGAACCTCTTCTCAGTGTCAGGATATGTATACAGATAGAACTACCAGAACCTCTTCTCAATGTCAGGATATGTATACAGATAGAACTACCAGAACCTCTTCTCAATGTCAGGATATGTATACAGATAGAACTACCAGAACCTCTTCTCAGTGTCAGGATATGTATACAGATAGAACTACCAGAACCTCTTCTCAGTGTCAGGATATGTATACAGATAGAACTACCAGAACCTCTTCTCAGTGTCAGGATATGTATACAGATAGAACTACCAGAACCTCTTCTCAGTGTCAGGATATGTATACAGATAGAACTACCAGAACCTCTTCTCAGTGTCAGGATATGTATACAGATAGAACTACCAGAACCTCTTCTGAGTGTCAGGATATGTATACAGATAGAACTACCAGAACCTCTTCTCAATGTCAGGATATGTATACAGATAGAACTACCAGAACCTCTTCTCAGTGTCAGGATATGTATACAGATAGAACTACCAGAACCTCTTCTCAGTGTCAGGATATGTATACAGATAGAACTACCAGAACCTCTTCTCAATGTCAGGATATGTATACAGATAGAACTACCAGAACCTCTTCTCAGTGTCAGGATATGTATACAGATAGAACTACCAGAACCTCTTCTCAGTGTCAGGATATGTATACAGATAGAACTACCAGAACCTCTTCTCAGTGTCAGGATATGTATACAGATAGAACTACCACTCTCTAGCAATGTTACCCAGCGGTGCCCTATGCTTTACTCTGGGAAGCTCAGCTACATGTGTCAAATGAATCACTTATATTTGCGCTACTCCCATAATGCACTAACCGTTGGGTATTTAGTATGCTAATGCCAATATATATACCATTGTGATATTCCATTGTGATGTATAATGTACTTGTTTGACTTATAGAGGTTCTTTGTATCCGAGTGTTACTATTCCTCATACACCACCTTTAGCGTTGTGAGATTGTGCATTCCCTTATGCATCTCTCTAGTTATATGACATCTGCATCTGTTTACCACCGCACATAGCATGTATTAGATTCATTATTTGTACTGGTATCCTGATCCTACTGGTATACTGACTGGCATCCCTACTGGTATACTGACTGGCATCCTGATCCTACTGGTATACTGACTGGCATCCCTACTGGTATACTGACTGGCATCCCTACTGGTATACTGACTGGCATCCTGATCCTACTGGTATACTGACTGGCATCCCTACTGGTATACTGACTGGCATCCCTACTGGTATACTGACTGGCATCCTGATCCTACTGGTATACTGACTGGCATCCCTACTGGTATACTGACTGGCATCCTGATCCTACTGGTATACTGACTGGCATCCCTACTGGATACCTTTCAGTGGTCATAAATTGGTAAAGTACATTCAATTAATACTTGCCATTATTAAGTACCACAGTACCGCCTCACCATTGGGGAACTTTTAAATTATATATTATCACTTGCGTCGTTGTTTATACTTAATAACATTGAATTATTTTGGTCTCATTGCGATGTACCATCCAGTACTCTTTATATGTCAATATGTGAGTGAGGTTTATCTACACTTCCATTATTACAAATTGTATTCTATGACCATTAAATTCTGGAGAGAGGCTGCGGGCAGGGAGAGGCGAGAGGCAGCGGGCGGTGAGAGGCTAGAGGCGGGGAGAGGCTGCGGGCGGGGAGAGGCTGCGGGCGGGGAGAGGCTGCGGGCGGGGAGAGGCTGCGGGCGGCTGCGGGCGGGGAGAGGCGAGAGGCTGCGGGCGTGGAGAGGCGAGAGGCTGCGGGCGGGGAGAGGCTGCGGGCGGGGAGAGGCTGCGGGCGGGGAGAGGCTGCGGGCGGCTGCGGGCGGGGAGAGGCGAGAGGCTGCGGGCGTGGAGAGGCGAGAGGCTGCGGGCGGGGAGAGGCGAGAGGCTGCGAGTGGGGAGAGGCGAGAGACTGCGGGCGGGGAGAGGTGAGAGGCTGTGGGCGGGGAGAGGCGAGGGGCTGCGGGCGGGGAGAGGCGAGAGGCTGCGGGCGGGGAGAGGCCGGCGGGGAGAGGCAAGTGGCCGCGGGCGGGGAGGCGAGAGGCCGCGGGCGGGGAGAGGCGAGAGGCTGCGGGCGGGGATAGGCTGCGGGTGGGGAGAGGCCAGAGGCTGCGGGCGGGGAGAGGCCAGAGGCTGCGGGCGGGGAGAGGCGAGAGGCTGCGGGCGGGGAGAGGCGAGAGGCTGCGGGCGGGGAGAGGCGAGAGGCTGCAGGCGGGGAGAGGTGAGAGGCTGCGGGCGGGGAGAGGCCAGAGGCTGCGGGCGGGGAGAGGCCAGAGGCTGCAGGCGGGTCCCATTCCGCACATCAAGGCCCCTCAGCCCAGGCCGCCAGTTGAAGAGCTATTCACTCAGTAGATTTATAAGGTGTGTATACATTGGGGATAGGTAGTTACTGTGCATATGGTGATGCACCCAGTACCTGTTAAAGGTGTGTGTGTGTGTGTGTATACACACTCTCGAGGTCCTGTGAGTGCCTGAACAGCTGTCTTTATTGCCTATGCTGTTATCTGCAGCTGCACCCTGAAGTTATTTCAGGCGCATGCGTGTGTGCTCTCAATACCTGGTTAGGGTGTATTCCCTGAGTCCTGAGTGAAGGTTCATGGCAGAGAAAGTTCCGATACAGCCACGGAGACGCTTGTCACGTCCGGCCTTCCACGTGACAAACAGAGGACTGAAACAGAAGAGAGGAAAGAGAGATGAGCGGATACAAATAAAAAGGCAAAGCAAAGAATCACAGAGGAAGTCATAAAAGAGGAAGACAGAGCGTCAGAGGCTCAAGGCAAAAAGAATGGGAATACAGAAAGCAGCTGTCCATGACTTATTCATTTGCAATGCTCTCAACCTCCTAGCCATGTCAGAAAGCGGGCTCACCCCCCACAGTTACCGCTGCTCTTTCCCTTAGCCAAAATCCCAGACCTGGGAAGAGAAAGGGTGGAGGAGTGGGTATCCTACTCTCCCCACACTGCACATTCCACATTATATCCCCCTTTACCTCCCTCCCATCCATCGAAGTCCACGCTGTCCATTGTCTCCGTGTTGCCATCATCTATTGCTCCCTTGGACCAACATCTCTCCTGACCCGTGTCACCCATTATCTCTCCTCGATGTCCCACCCTTATCTGAGATTAACATGTCCAAAACAGAAGTAAAACTATTTCCCCCTTCCACTGCCACCCCTACACCCCCACCCACACGCACTAAAACCACAATCTCATCAACACCTCAATCTCGTTGTCTGTGGGTCATCTTTGACACTGCCCTCTCCTTCATTCCTCGTGTTCACTCCCTTACTAAGTCTGGCCATCTCCACCTCCGAAATATCGCCAGGGTACGCCCTTTTCCCACTCATGACGCAACTAAAATCCTAATTCCCTCACTCTGTCCCGCCTTCATATTGCAATCTTCGCCTAGTTAGCATTCCCCTGGCCCGCCTGTCCCAACCTGATGTATACTCCGTCCCAAACGAGCAGTCTCTCTAGATCTCTCTAGATTGTAAGCTCTCAGGAGCGGGGCCCTCATTACCGCTGTGTATCTTTTTGGACCCCCTTGGTACCGCGCTGCGGAATATGTTGGCACTTTACAAATAAACGATAATAACGTTACTAAAAATAATACAGAAGAGACACACAGAACGGAAAGAAAATTATCCAGAGAGAAGAGTGAGTGGGGCACAGACGGAGGCCCATATTTACTAAGCTGTGCTATGCTACAAGGCTCATTCCAGTGGGGACAAGTGCCTCCCTGAGCTTTGAAGTGTCCTATGGAGAAACATTGCTTAATTACACAGTTACATACTATAGTTATAGTTACATAGTAGATGAGGTTGAAAAGACGTACGTCCCTCAAGTTGAACCTTTAGTATGCTAACTTTAGACAGATACTTTATCCTATATCTGTACTTACAGTATATTGATCCAGAGGAAGGCAAACACAAACCCCAGTGACATATCATCAAATGATATCTCATACGGGGAAAAATAAATTCCTTCCCGACTCCAAGAATTGGCAATCGGATTACTCCCTGGATAAACATCCTTCCCATGCTTACTTATTAGGTACAGGCAGTCCTCGCTTATCCAACAGAATCTGTTCTGGGAGTAGCGTTGGATAGTGAAACCGTTGCAAAGTGAGTCCCATGTTAATCAGTGGCGGTGAGCGTCGGATAACGCATTCCGGCGTCGAAAAACAGCCCTTAGGGTTGCATTGTAAAGCGTTGGATATGCCATTCGTTGTACAGTGAAACGTTGGATAACGAGGACTACCTGTATACCTTTCCTTTCTAAAAAGATGTCCAACCTTTTATTGAACAAATTTATGGTATCTGCCATCACAGTCTCCATGGGTAATGAATTCCACGTTAACTTCCCTTACTGTAAAGAATCCTTTCCTTTGTTGCTGGTGAAATTTCCTTTCCTCCAACCTTAAGGGATGGCCCCGAGTCCTTTGTACTGCCCTGTGGGATGAATAGTTCTTTTGAAAGCTCCTTGTATTGTCCCCGAATATATTTGTATATAGTTATCATATCCCCTCTTAGACGCCTCTTTTCTAATGTAAATAAATCTCATTTAGCTAGCCTCTCCTCATAAATTAGATTATCCATCCCCCTTTATTAATTTGGTGGATCTTCTCTGCACTCTCTAGTTCCATAATGTCTTTTCTAAGGAGTGGTGCCCAAAATTAAACTCCATATTCAAGGTGTGGTCTTACTAATGCTTTGTAAAGGGGCATAATTATGTTTACTATATTTCCATCCTTTGCCCGTTTCATGCAAGATAAGATCGTGTTTGCCTTTGCAGCTACTGCATGACTTTGGGCACTATTGGTAAACCTGCTGTCTACATGCACTCCTAAATCCTTCTCCATCAAGGATTCCCCCAATTTATCCCCATTTAATTTGTAAGTAGCCTGTTTATTCTTGTTTCCCAAATGCATAACCTTACATTTATCTGTATTAAACCTAATCTGCCATTTACCTGCCCACGTTTCGAGTCTCTCCAAGGCCTTCTGAAGAGAAATGACATCCTGCTCTGATTCTACTACCTTACACAATTTAGTATCAGCAAAGATGGAGATTTTGCTCTCTATGCCAACCTCAAGGTCATTAATAAACAAGTTAAAAAGCAGTGGACCCAGTACCGATCCCTGTGGTACTCCACTCGCGACCTTAGCCCAACATGAAAAAGTTCCATTTATGACAACCCGCTGTTGTCTGTCCTTTAACCAGTTTTCAGTCCAGGTGCATATATTATTACTGAGTCCAATTTGCTTTATTTTGTACAACAACCTCTTGTGTGAAACCGTATCAAAAGCCTTTGCAAAATCTAAGTAGACCACATCAACTGCATTACCCTGGTCTAAATTCCTACTTACCTCCTCAAAGAAACAAATAAGGTTAGTTTGGCAAGATCTATCCTTCATAAATCCATGCTGACTATTACTAATAATTTTTTTCCCCATTAGGTATTCCTGAATATTATCCCATATTAAACCTTCAAGTAGTTTCCCCACTATTGAAGTCAGGCTTACAGGTCTGTAATTTCCTGGTTGTGATCTAGCTCCCTTTTTAAATATAGGCACCACATCTGCTTTACGCCAATCTTGTGGTACTGAGCCTGTGGAAATGGGTTTCCCTGAATATTATATATAATGGTTTGGCTATTACTGAGCTTAACTCCTTGAGAACTCTTGGATGTATGCCATCGGGGCCAGGTGCCTTATTTACTTTAATTTTTTCAAGTCGCTTATGAACTTCTTCCTCAGTTAACCAATTGGTCATTAATATGGAGGTTGTGGCTTCCTCCTGCGGCACTACTATTGAACTTGATTCTTCCCTGGTAAACACAGAGGCAAAGAATTTGTTTAATACCTCTGCATTGTTCCTTATCTCCAATAATCATTAATATTAATTAATATTATACTACTCGTTATATGATGATCCCCATGTTCAGGGGAGGCCAACTCCAGTCCTCAAGGGCCACCAACAGACCAGGTATTAGGGATATCCCTGCTTCAACATAGGTGGCTCAATCTGTGCTGAAGCAGGGATATCCTTAAAATCTGACCTGTTGGTGGCCCTTGTGGACTGGAGTTGATCATCCCCTTTGCTGCCAGAAGGGGCCTTCAACGCTCTGACAGCGAAGGCGTTAAAAAGTTCCCCAACATTAATGTACAGAGACCGCGCTGACAAAACCCGTAGAGAAGATATGGGGTCTCTGAGCACGACGCCATCTCCTTATCCAGCGTTTGGTGCGCCTACACTTAATTCCGCCCCTTTGTATAAATACACGAGCCCCTGAGCTCGCTCCTAATGGTTTCTATGATAAATGACATCTCTTTATACATCGCGGCGGGTCCCGGCGCCCAGAAGCCGACAGTCTGATCTAGGAGAGAAGACAGGATACAAGGGAAAGACACAGTGATAAGAATCAGGATCCCAGCTCAGCTGCTGCTGACCCCACAGCGTTGATGGCAAGACCTGAATCTGGAGCAGAGCTGGGACTCACTAGGGATCGTTGGTGAAGCGTGGGGGCCGCGGCTGCGGGAAGCCGTGCAGGTGGCAGTACAGCACATCGAA